>NW_025777801.1:0-25180 GCF_021130785.1 Homalodisca vitripennis
ATATAGTGTGCGAGGAGGCCGGCAATCCGTGTAGCTGTAAAACAACACACAGGTTTTGCTTGCTCGTTGCCACAACATACGTCAACCGAGGATCCCAATGTGAAAATGCGCAATGATTGCAGCAAAGTGCCGTTTCGAGATCCTTAACAAACAGCTGCACAATACCAACGCTTATTAGTATCGGCGAGTGATTAGTAAAGGGGCGGAGGGGTTCGGCATTTAGTTGAGAATCCCGACGTGTTGGCTTGAAAGGACTCGCCGACGAGTCACATTGAAAGGCCTTCACCGAGTAAAGTGACTTTTTGGACTGTAGGTTAGATACGAAAAATTCTAGAGCGGGGTGAGTGATTGGTTAAGCTCCTAAGGCTGGCGTTAAATACCTGTAAGTCCTGGGGCTCTTTACTGCTCTTACGGCAGGCCTAAACTCCGTAAGACCGGGAGCAGTTGTGTGTGTGTGTGACAGATACCTCTATGGCAGGCCTAAACTCCGTAAAGTCCCAGGGGTATGTGTACCTCGCTCTAGATGCTGTAAAAAATAAAAAATATAAAAAAATGTAAAATTCTCCGGTAAGTTTTTGAGTCACATTGAAAGGCTTCACCGAGTAAAGTGGCTATTGAAACTTACAGGAGGCAAAAATATGTTGAGGAGCGATACATTGTAATGGAGTGAATCGCTATCGTGTACAGCGGTGGTTGGGGCTGTACACAAATACTGGTCACATTGAAAGGCTTCACCGAGTAAAGTGAAAGAGTGAGAATAGGCCTACTGGGGAAACTCACTATAATAAAAAAACGCACTGGGACCCCTACGGCCTAGCCATTCTGGCTTACCGTGGTGTGGAAACGTGGGTCCACAAATTGCAGTTAATGCGGTGCAAGTGCGAGTCTCGGTGGGGGGAGGGGCGTCCGCGTATAAAAGTGCGGTGCATCGACTGCAGCTTGCACTTGCTGTGATAGCTTTGCTATGTCCTGTGGCAACCTAGTTTTTACCGTTTTCGCCATGTTGCTGTTGGTGGTGGCTGGCAACGATCTCGAGGTAATTATTGTTTTGATTATTTATTGTTCTCTCGAGTTGTCCCTCAACACTGTTTCTAACTTGTAAAGTGTTTTTTTAGGAAACAACCATCCACTTCAAACGGTTTGCGTAGGAGTCAACCGATCCCTGTGCCCGGGGCTATCCGGGATCGATACTTTACTACGGATAGCGGGTCTATAGTCCACTTGAATATGGTTAGCTCACATTTCAATACTCTAATTTTTACTCCTTAGGTGTGTGGCAGCTTTTCTAACTTTATTTTTTCTCTTTTTCAGAATAATGGTGATGATCGGGCTACACTCCCTGTCCTTCAGCGTGAGGTGACCAGGGTCAGTTACACTATTGTTACCGTTGCATTGTACTAATTACGCATTACTGCAGTCCCTATAATCGAACTCTATTTCAGAACGAGTACGAGGCTCAGATCCAGAGGATGTTCAGGTCTGGGCAATGGGTGACCACTCGACGCGGCCGACTGCATGTCATAAGCGGCCGGTATTGAAGAGGTGATGAACCATTATCCTATTTTCCCATTCGTGCAGTATTAACTATAGAGCTGTCCTGCTAGGTCCCGCAACCGGTGGCGGGACCCGCAATGTATTAATTCACTTGTGCTTTAGGACGAGTCTCAAACCATCGACTCTCGGGTGGACCGGTGAAGCTAACCCAAACATCACTCTCCCCTCTGACATCTCTGAGGAGAGTCTAATCGCTGCTGCCGATAGGGCTATAGCTGAGGCGTCGACTTTTCCCGACGAGGCGACTCAAAGGGTGGTGATTGGAGGAATCTAATTCCAGCTCAGATGAGGCGATATCGGTTTAGTATATAGGGCAATGCATTCATATTACATTGCAGGTTTCGCTCTGTTTACAGAATCAAAACATGGATATTTCTTGTTGACAGTTGAGTACTTCTTGGGACTTCCGACGCAACCCCTCGACCCGTAGACAGTCCTCTGAGGATCTCTCTCAGTTCTATCGGAGGTTGAATCAGTCTACTCCACCAACAGTCTCGCCCATCAGTAGTGGCTCCTTCCACTCTGGTTTCTCCCCCGAACCCTCCTCACAGGAGTCCCTCATATCCATGGAAGTGGCTGTCGGCTCGCCACCCCTGCTCTCACCATCTGCAGTACGTTTCATTCCATACATTATCCATGCCACTCCGTAGTGTTTTCATCTGTTTAATTCGTTACCTATGTTACAGGACAGAGATCCCCATTGGGAGGCAATGAGGGCGGTGTCAAGGTCCTTGAGTCTAGTCACTCAGGTGCATTCACATCGGTGAGGAGGCCATCTACGAAAGCGAACCGTGGATGGTGCGGAGACCCGAGGAGGAGGAGTTCCGTGCCGCCGCTTGGGAGGAAATCCGCGAACGGTGGATGGTGCGGAGACCCGTGGAGGAGTTCCGTGCCGCCGCTCCAGCCGCTTGGGAGGAAATCCCGCAGCATCCTCACGGATTTCCTATACGAGACGGCTACCCGCATGGAGGAGGACTCCCGACGTAGAAACACCGCTGCGGCCGTCCAACGGATCAACCCCTGCCACTCAACCCCGCGAAGTGTCCTGCCCCGTTTGCTTTGCGAATCTACCAACAATCGCTCTTCGACTGTGTGGGCATACACTCTGTCGTCCATCCTCCAACAGAGTGGGGGATAGATGCCCCACGTGCCGTGAGCTGATTGTGGGAAGATTCACAATATATCTCCCTAGGTAGAGTTCTACCTCTATCTTAATTATTCTATTGGCTTCACATTCAAAATTTATATTCCAAATTTAATTTCCAAGGGACGGGACATTATCCAGTCGTAGGATGTCTACCAGCTCTCTTGGACCGATTCTTATACTGGATAATGTTTTTAAACCTGGGTACTATACGTAGTACGGATGTTCCGAAACCACATCCAGGCCCACATCGACTCACCGCATCACACAATAAGGTACGATTCGTCTTTATTTCTCTTGTTTAGTTTACTTTCCCGCCCTTTTCACAATTGAGGTTATGTTCCCCAGTTCCCGCCAACTGGGCGCAGCCATATTGGATACGCGGGAAACCAAGAAAGTGAGGTTAGGTTACCCTGTTCCCGCCAACTGGGCGCAGCCATCTTGAATACGCGGGAAACCAAGAAAGTGAGGTTAGGTTCCCCTGTTCCCGCCAATTTTTCCCGCCACCGCCGCCATATTGGAATTTCCTCCGTCCCTCGTTTCTCCCTCACCGGACCCAACAAATCACCGATTTTACCGAAAAAACACCGATTTTGACACCCCAAATCACTGATTTTACCGAAAAATACCGATTTTGACACCCCAAATCACCCCAAAACACTAGGATAAGAGTGTGAGCAGGGAATTTCTCCCGCACATGAAGGGATTTCTCCAGCAAATGAGGGAATTTCTCCCTCCCATAAGAGCCCATGTTGGGGCTAGATCCGCGCGAGGTCTACTCACATGCAACCTCACAGTAACACTGCCACGTATTTTCTTAGGCTAACAACTGCGTTAACGGTGAAGTAAAATCAAATAATCTTTTATTGCTCATAACAGTTCCATATTGTATGGAAAACACCATAATATATTGTAAAATACTAAACTCTCACACCACATGCCCACTACATCCAAACCTACAACATTGGTCATACATTCGAGTCTCATTTATCATTCGCCAAAGTACCCAATCTCAGCGCTGGATACAGCAAAAATGAAATATTGAACGCGATTGTTAAAACTGACAAAGATCTTTTGCTCTAAACCTTCTTGTGGTTATCTCTGAAACAGTATAACAGTCGTTTCGTCAGTATAAAACACGATTTTTCCATGCAACAGTGATGGAATTAGGTCGTTAACATATATCAGGAAAAAGATTTGACAGCGTATTGATCCCTGGAGAACTCTATAATTCTAGATGAATTGGTTTTGAAAATTGGTTTAAGATCTTATCCACTTGAGATCTCAGATTTAAAAATTATCTAAGCCATAAGAGAATCAAGCAATTTCATTTGTTATAATTATACTTCAGTATTGTCATGATGCTCTGCAACTTCTCCCTAAACACTGCCACGACACAAGTCCATTTTAAAGGTCACTTTTACCTATATTTGACATTTTTGTACAATATAAAAGGTGTTTTAGTTTTGGTTTTTTGTAATAACTATATAAATGAAAACGATTATAAAATATATTAAAAATAATATTAGTTGAAAGCAAGAATAACATCTGAGCAATGAATAAGAAGGTCTCTATAGTAGCTCCAAGGAAAGGATTATGTCAGAAGGTGAGATTCAAACTAATGTCCTCGAGCGAAACTAAAGCGTACGCTACCGTTTCTGCTACTGAAGTTAAGACATTGACTGGTATTACTTGTAAGTCGCCGCTACGTGTTCTAAAGTCACGTCAAACTGTAAGTTTGGTTAGCTTTTAAGGCTAGTTACTACTTAGAAGTGTTAATATTGTCGGGTTCGTTTTGGAGGTTGTACAAAACTCGTGAAATAATAAAACAAGTTCTTAACATCTTCAGAACCAGAAATACTTTAGGTAAACTGCGGAACGACGTGAAATATGTGTTGACAAGATAGACCCAAGCCTACCAAAGGATTATTGTGGTAGTATGGTATGGTAGTATAAGAATAAATAATATGTTATCTGCTAATAATGAGGCATTATAGTTTAAATACATAAAATAATGATTTTCTTTAGTCTTCAAAGAGGTTTTTTCTAAATTGAGGGTTTAATTAAAATTATTTTATAGATTACAATTTTACCGGTAAAATTAAAAAAAAGTTAAACGTGGGAAATGATTTGACCACAGTCGACTTTAAGTTTTATAAGAGTTTTGCCGTAAACTCATTTGCACCAAAGTGGATTTAGGCCAACTCCAACGTCCAGCTTTGATTTGGTTCCCCGCAACTCGTAATGAAGTTTGTTCCGTGTTCAGCAGCAACCCCTCCGAAAGTGGATGTCCTGTATTGTGCGGTAACATGTGCTTTTATGGGGATGGGATGATCTATCCTACCTGTGTTAATTTGTTGAATTTTATTAAATTTTTTATATACAATAAGTCGATATTATTTTTGTATTTTAATTTAAATTTTTATAATATTTTAACCTATGTTTCTTAAATGATTTTAAACGTAATATGAATACAGATTAAAACTTTACGATAAGACCATTTTTATTTCTTTTAAAGATAGGGGGGGGGGAGGGGAATGTGGAACTTCTTTTATAATAAACGTGTCTTAAATATATCTTTAGTATTTCCTAAGCAAAAGGTATTTAAATGATAACAAATAAAACTTTTTATAAATTGCATTTAAAATTAATACAAAACATGTAATAAACATAGTATTAAAAACATGGTAAGTATTTCCACCCTATATGTTCATACGCAGTGACTGGATCACATATTTTCCAGAAAGAGAATATCATTAAGAAGTGTACAAAATATTTTTTTTTTTTATGATCTACGAAAGTGTTACATTAAAATAAAGTGGTGATACAGTTTTTAACATACGTTCTGTAGATAAAGTAGTTAAATAATATGCTGAAATAATCAAGATTAGAGGGTTTTAATGTAGTAAATAGTGTAATGTAATAGCACGAGGTATGTTAACATTTTCTAAAAACCAATCCCACTCTCCAAGTGTCAATTTGGGCAGTCAAAGCAAATTTCCCTGAATCTTTGTGGTTAAAAGTGTGAAACTACAGATTGAGGAAAAGTTCCTTTTTCAGTTCGCTTAGCCAATACTCTGTGTATTCTACGCTTTTATTTTAATTTATATATCTTTTGAAATTTTCCTAGTGGATATTATAATCTCTTTCTGAAGTGCTTAAAGTATTTACCTAATCCCCATACTTGTAAGGACTAATGTTAACATAATTGCAACTTACTTTTATATTAAATTAAAATGTAAATACAGACAGAGAAACAGGGGACATTATTTCAGTTTTCATTAAGTAAGGGTACCAAATTAGTAAACTAATTCAATCTCCCAGTTTTCACTCGAGGAGTATGATTGATTACTCGGGGACGAGCCGCTGTCTGCCCATTGTTGAATATTACCTGCCTCAGGATTAAAACGTGTCTCGCAATAAAATTTTACTGCCTTAACAATTATTTTTAACAAGCTCCAACGTTTTTCTATCATAACTGGTGTATTTTCTTCTCATATAAGATCTTTGTCAATCTTAAAAGTTTAATTTATTGTCCAGAAAGTTCAGAAGAAGCTTTTTTCCTGGAACTTAAACACCTCTCCACCAAAATCGTAAACTGGAAAAGAATTAAATAATTGATTAAAAACTTGAATCAGTTAGTCATGCCTTAGGCAAGGTAAGTAAAGTGTAAATTTAATGAAATGAATAATTTTGACACTAACACGCTCATTTCTGTATTAAAATAGGATTCATTGTATTTTCCATCATTTAAAGTTTAGTAATACAGAATCAGTTTGGAGTAATGCCTTTATATTGCTTATTACTGAAAAAGTTATGATAGAAATATACCTACATTGTATTGAGACTACTTTTCGTGCGGTAATATGAATTGCATTATGAGGATATGGTGAAGAAATAAAAGTTTAAACCTTGGCAAGTAAATTGAATTAAGATAATTTGAATACCAAATGCTTCTATAGAACACCGGATTGTAGTGTTTATGAAGACAAAGTCGATTACGGGCTGAATTGTTGAGATTAATTCAACAGAGGGGAGGGAAACGCTATCGTATAAATGCAGATCACCCTCGCGAGTGTAAACACCCAGACCCGCGTCTGCTGATCTTTGTTATGCGGGAAACATATTGATTGCAGTCATTGTCAACTACCAGGACGCTGCATAAATATCAATATCAGCGGAAATGTGGCACTATGATATTCTGCAATTAAACATACCTGCAGAATTTCACGTTAACAGTTTAATGTGTATTTAGTCGTTTATTTATAGAAACATTAGATGGATAACGTAATGACAATTGCGATGCAATTTCTTCTATTTCACACAGTGATTAGTATATATATATATATATATTATATGATTACATAATATATAGAAAAAACTTGATATTAATCTGAATAATAAGTCGAAATACCCCCTTTAGATGAGGGTCTACTAACACCCAGATCTAATAAAGTATTTATCCTTAGGCCTGTCTAGGAGTATCTTAAACAAAGATATTTTAAAAATTGCATTTAAAATAAATTATTGCTTTAAGATAAAACTTTACAATTCATGACATTTTTAGAGTCCTGGAGCCAAGAACCACATTTCATTATATAAGTACATAACCTGGTGTTTCTTGAAATCAATAGAGAAATCATGTCCCCTAAGAAAGAAATTAATCACCAGTCTCAATAATTCGTTAGAGGTAGAAATGAGATATTATCAAAAGGCTTAAAATCATGTTATTATAGTTATTTCTAAGATCAGTTTATATTTATTTTTATATACTTAAAAAGCGACCGTAAGACAGTTAAATAAACTTTAAAGCGGTTACTCTGCACCAAAATAATAGGGCTAACGATTTGTATATATATATATATGTATATATATGTATATATATATATATATATATATATATATATATATATATACATATAGCTATAGAATATAGCTCGGTAAAACTTAAAACACAATAAAATCATCCCAAAGAATGCTTATCGACCATTCATGGAGGAATAAAATAAATATTTAATGAAATCTGTATGTTTATTTCAACGTAATGAATTAATACTAATTGGTTATATAACTAACATTAATATTTATAAATCGGTTATTTATAATTTTTTCATGCATCTAAAACAGATAAAAAAATAAACAATTTCATTTTAGTACATCTACCTAATCAAGTACAGTATTTTAGAAATATTTTGGTGTGGGAAATATAAATACTGCTTTATTTGATTACTCTATAATTCGAAATCAAAAAGAACTCAATGAAAAAGCTCAAGCCTGTAACAAGAATCGGTTGAAATTCTTGACAGATCTAATTAAACTTGATCCCCTCTTGTACAGGGTTGAAGTCAACCCTGAAACTGCCAAGAGTCGAAGGAAGGGATCACAGAGTAGTGTTTGGTGAGAAATTCTTCAAAGACGTTTGTTTTCGATTCGATTTCATTCGTTTTTTTAACAACAGCAGAGTAGCTCTGGGTTATACACATTTAGATAAATACAATACACAAATTTTCCATTTATACTGCCACTAATTAGTGTAATTAGATTTAATGATTAGATATTCTCTTCAAATTAATATGTAAAGAAGTATTGGTAAAATGTGTTATATTATCGTAAAATACGGGTATTATGTAAAAATAAAATTTTAAGATATAATTTACAACTTAAATACCTTCAATAATCGCTGCTCTAGCTGTCTCTCACATGCCTGAGAAGTACTAGAGTAAGATGACAAAGCATTGGTATAGAGAGAAGATCAAATTATTTATTTTCAATTTGATAGTCCTGGATTAAAATTGTTTAAAGTGGCTGAGCTTTAGCGAAAGTATCACTGTGGGTCTGGAAAAATTCATTTCTCAGTCGTACGATATCTCGAAAACTAACTGACCTGGCCACTTTAAAATGTACACAAAGCTTTATTTATGTTTGACGAACATTGAGTTCGATGATGACACGTGTCACTCCATGGGATTTGGATCAGCAAATAAACTTGTTTTATGCGTATCAATGGTGGTAACTAGAATACAGAATTATAAGTAAGTTAGTGAACAACCTAGTACGCCCATAAGAGATTTAAATATGTGACATATTAACTCATGTAGCCTAACTATCCTAACACATGCAACATCATTTTATAGTAACTTTGTACGTACTCTATTGTTATTTAATTACTGAAGTTTAAAAAAATTAAAATTTTGAATGTGTCATGTGGAATAAATACGTAGAGAATGATTTCATATGTAGCCTTTCAAGTTTGCATGAAACTTCATTCATACAAACGTTAGTCGTATGATGAGTCATTTTCATGTCAAGTTCTTATGTCTGTCTATGTTCGACGTGATAGTCCGTGAGGCGAAACGGAAGTTTTTCTTCCTTGCAAAGTATAGCCCACCAAAAGACGTAGTCACTTCTAAAACTTTCTAGGAAATCTGTTTTATTTTAAAGACACAGCGCAAGACACAAGATCCACACACTGGTTTGCGTTAGTATGTCTGCCGCTGTGTTAAAACGCGGTTAGTTCATTCTTAAACAAACATTCAACATTACTAAAATAAGTTATTTGCCATCATTTACTCTTACACTTTTCATATTTTCCTGTAATTTCAATTTCGACGGTCTCCACAACTATTACGGCTGACTATAGATTTCTTTATCAAGGAAAATTACTCTTACCAACATGGCAACAAGCATACCAACTGTAGAGTGTGAGGGTGTAAAAGTGAGAACACGTACTTTACCAAGTAAATGCTACTGTGTTTCCCTCGATAGATGAATGGCATGGCAAGTATGTCCATTTTAGTACGTGTACATCGCTTTGCCAATCTTGACATTGTATAATAGTGTTTGCGAATCCATCTCATTGACCAGAAGCAGTTCTATTACAATATTTGTTTATTCCACATAGACTTTAGAATTCGAAGCCAATTTGCATTGTATCAATGCATTACTTAGTTTTCGTGAATTCCATAACGGGAATTTCCCTAAGAGAGAATTTGATTGTCCGCCAAATTTCTTTTTGGTGCCTTCGAAATGGAAGGGCTTCGTAAGAGTAAAAAATATCAAACAATGATCTTCACTCCAACATGGTTCAATAAAAATAATTGTCAGATTTGTCCAAAAAACAAACATACAAAAAGTGACTTTTTCTAGTGAAAAAATCGGTTTGTATAGAGTTGGCTGAATATGATTTAACTTTAATTGATCTTTGTGATGAATAGGTTAGTTCTAAGCATAAAAAAGTTGATAAATGTAGTGTGGGAAAAATATTGTTTGGTTTTTCCCTATTCTTATAATGTTTAAGGGCACCAAAAATTTATGGCTTACAATAAATTTTATTAAGGGGGAAATGACTTTACTAAATAATAACATTGACTTTTAATAATTAATAGATACAACTAGAAAAAAGTATATATTACTATTATTAATAAAGCTGTAATTAAAAGCGTTTTTACTATTATTAATATACTTTTAAAACCTGATTATAAATAAAATAAATATATATATATACACACACACATTACATTTGCATAAATTGTAATAGACTTATTAATTTCAATAAACATTGAATCACAAAAAGTACTTGTTCCGCCGGGACTCGAACCCAAATCTCTCTTGCCGGGTAAACAGATAAAATAAGATATATTTTTCGTGCAACAGAACTAACCTGTCAGAAAAACAGTTACCTACCATTACTGCTAAGTTTATTTAAACTATCTTTAGCTATGTTTTGCACCTTATTTTTTTAGCTACACAGATTTCTTCTGGCATCGATGTTCTACATGGAATGTCAGAGAAGTTCCATAAACAACTATACAGCCTATAAAGCCATTTTATACAAAGATTTATATATTATTGCTTGGATATCTTACATATCTTACTAAGAATATAACATTTAGATGAATCTTGTGTTTCAACTTGTTTATTGCTTGAACTATCATATTTCCATTGTTTGAACTTAGCACATTTAATTTATACATTTTTCATTAACTTTATTTTTAATTTGTTTCTGTTCATTGTTTTACAGAACTACTGCAGAACACTTTTTCACTTTGTGATAGCTAGAAAAACAGTTTTTTATTCCTCCTAAAAATTTGCATTTTCCGAGAAGCTTGCTATGGCACAACTTGCGCAATGTGCCCCCGATGGGGAATCTGAGTCTGACGTAACAGGTATTGCAGGCTTGATATTTTCAAGCTGATACTATTAGTAAAGGATTCTAAACAAAAGTGTTTTATTTACAATGCTTTCTCATTTAGCAACAATGTCCAGCGATGCTTTGCAGCTGACAAGACAGATAGTTATAAGAAATTATTGTTATTTTCTCATAATGGGTTGAATAAGAATATTAAAAAATGTTACTGGAAGAAAATGGATTAATATATTAATCCTTCAAGGCAGGGCACCATGAAAGCAATTTACGTTTTAATAGCAATAGCCAAACACTAGAACTAACTTTGTATTGTTGGCTAGATACTAGAAAAACCATAATTCTGGTTGGGTACCATATATTGGGAAAATAAATTTAGAGCATGTATTTGTACAACTGTCTTCTTTTATATATTGGGTGCACACAGACAAACATTGATCTTTCCATCCAACACGATTGCTACAAATATATTTTCAAGTACTTTATTGCCATTTAAATATATTTAAACATTATCACCAGACTCTCCCTGGTGTTCTCGTCTTGTAAGAACATTTCTAATTGAATCCTAAACCATTTCATAAATAAAACTTTCACGGTGCAAAAGGTTATAAACAACTTTGTGCTGTAACACGCTACTCAGCCACAGACTCACCACAGTCAAAGTTCTGCAACAGAAGCGCTGACGGCAATTTTAAAACTTTGACAATGTAGCAGCCCCGCAATGGCCTCAGGCTACCTGTACCGGTAAACTGATAGAATTTAGAATATTGATTTTATTGTTCCGTAACTAAATTTTACACTCGTATATAAAGTAGTGACAGTAATAAAACTCACTTATTACAAAAGTCGTATATTTTGAAAATACTTAATTAGTTTTTACATATTTATATCATCACTTCTTTACGTTCAAAATTTGCTTCATATAAATAATACGTCCCAAAAAACTTCAGTGAACGTTTAATCAGTCATGTTAACTACAGAATAGATCACAAATAAAATAATACCACATCCAATAAGTAGACATAAAAATAATTTAACTGAAGTTCTGAAAAATGGTACCGTCAAGTAACATTTAACGCATCTGAGAATAAGTAAGTTACTTTAATGTGAAGAAAAATAAAATGCCCGTATTGCGAGTAGATATAACTGTAGTAATTTCGTCTACGCAGAGTTAGAACGAACGTTTAATCAGTCTTGTTATCTCAAGGTACACCCCGATTGAAAAGTGGTTGCGTCGTATGAGGTGTATACATTAACAATACTAGAACTCTTCAGAAATAACGGTTCCAATAGCCTCCGACTATTGGGCTATGAAGTGATCCGAAAACTTGGTCTAGAGGATGGGCTAACCTTAGCTCGGGTGATCATCAGTGATTTGAGATAGTACCTCACCAGGGGGGACATTAAGTGCCACTTAAGGCCAAAGGGAGATTCAAATTCAACCAAATGGCGCAGAAGTAGTGCGTCACGAACAGAGCCCTTAGGGGTTTTACGCCCTCGGTGGCCTTACCTGGTCAAGCGGGGCTCTGACTGGGCGGACGTTTTCCCTCCTCTGTACTCTTGGGACCTTTTATGGATCCTGAAATCAAGAACCATCGACGAAGATTCAGCAGTTAAAGGTGTTAATCTAGAGGTCAAGCAGACCAGCTGAAGACGCGAGGTGTGACAATTTATCATGGGAATCAAGACCCTTCAGGTCAATCTGCAGTACAGTAAAACTGATTCAGGTGTGTTCTGAGGAAGAGTTTTGTCGGAAGAATTTCACGTGGCCCTGATACAGGAACCTTTGATTGGTTAGGGGAAATATTAGGAAATTCTATGGCAGAGGTAAAAATTGTTAATAATGCTTGTATTATTATAAGCTACAAGGTGAATAATATTCCTGTTCTGGACTTTTCTTTCTCAGATCTCTTCACCGTCAGGCTGATTGTGCTGGTACTGGACGAACCCTCTTGATTACTTCATCATATACCCTTGTTAAATTTTGGGAGGAGGGCTTTGGAGTTGGTGATTGCCTGTGACGCTAATTCACACAATGAGGCGTAGGCCAGCACCAAAAAAAACAGCAGAGATAAGTCGCTTCTGGAGTATATAATTTCCCGCAGTATAATGATTGCAAATGTGGGTTCTACGTTTAGCACGCGGGTGCGTAAGGAGGTGATAGATCTGACCATGATGACGGAGGGTTTGGCTGTTATGTGTCTGACGAGAACTCTCTCTACGATCATGCTCACATCTGCTTTTAAATCGGAGACCTGAAACTTGAAAATCTCCATTATAGGAATCCTTGAAACACAGGCTGAATGTCACCGGAGGGAGTTCTAAAAATTATGATGGGAATATACTTTTCGAACTGTATCATTCATGACATGGATCAACCACTCAGCTGTGGGAGGAGACGTATGGGGTGCGCCACTCACTCACAGTGGAGTTTGGCGTGTCATGTTGTTAACCTTCAAAAGGATTGAATGGGTGGTTTCCATTTAAACTACATAAAGCTCCTCTTTGCTTGTAGGGAGGTTGGGTATTCTCCTTCTCCTGCTGTGCAGGCCGTGGTTGCCTTTACTACGAGGCGTCAGATGGATAATATTGGTCCATTCTTACTGAAAAGGCTCAGTCCAAGGTAAAGTACCAGGGCGTAATCCTAGATACGGTCCTGAACTGGCGAACCCATCTGGAGAGGGATATTGTCAGAGGGAGATGGTCTTTAATGAAATGCATAGTAGGGTATTTCGGACTTAAGCCGATGCGATTAGTCACATCATAGTTGCTAAATAACACTATTAAAGATAAAATGTTATTGGATCCTATAGTAAAATTTTTGGGGTATCTCAGTGCTCATTTATTTATAAACATAAGTTCTATATAATTTAACTGTAAATATCTATCACTCATTGTGCACACATTTTCCCGATGTATAATAGCATTTCTGATATCATGGATATACATTATAATCCTAGTATCCGCCTCTAAATTATTAAATTTAGATGAGAAGGTATAATTTGTATAAGTACATCAAGTTAAAATGAGAAAACTGTCATTCCTTTTAAAACATTAATTTTTATGAATACGTTGCTAATAATTCTTTCCTAGCTTTTTAGTAAATATTATGTACTATCGGTAAAAATTTAACCTTAATTATTTGAAACTAGTCTACAAGACGCAGACTTGCTAAGATAAACGTCTCACAAGAAACACTCCGCCGCGTTACACTTTCTCATTCCACTAAGTGCGCACTGTTTTATAATGCACTTAGTAAGCACTTGGTGTACGAAAACTAATGGCCCTGCTAGTGACCAACACACTGTTTACACGTACATTCAGGGTGTAAGTTTCGCTAAACTGGGTGAGTAGCTGCTAACAGGCCAGTATCATCATATTACCAAGTACTAGTTGAACGCATTATAAACAGTATGGGATTATTAGCCCGTAATATTACAATAATAATAAATTTATAATTTAATTTAAAACATTAAAACATGCTAAAGCTATACGAAATGTATTTAGAAGACTACGGCATTCTTCAAATATATTCAAAATTACTTACATGTAAAATGTTTAAAAAATCATCCAATTTATCTCTTGTACTGTTTACAATGAGATTTGATTGAGACGACATATTTTATAAAATTTTTCAAATATTTTATCACCCTAATAAAACGGTTAAAACTAAATCAGAATCATTGTTGTGTTTCTTATTAATTGTTGTTTTTTCCATAATTAAGTGTATTAATTTAGTTAATATATGAAACTTTTATTAGGGTATTGAAATAGTACATCCGCATACCATTGTCACTCGCTGGGTCACAACAAATTCCAATAAAAAATGCACGAACATAAACATACACATATGAGCATTTTCTAGTCACGGAATCCTAAATAGACCACATTTTTATGAAAAAAGAGTCTTAATCTTTTACCATCATAATACTTGTTCTGAACGTCCAGATTTTGACGTTATATCCTGTCTCATCCCTAAACAATAACAACTTTGTTATAACAGTGGTTGAAACAAAAATAACGATAATCGTGGGCCAAAAATAGTTTAAGTTAAGATGTAGTATTTTCCAATGAAAAAAGATGGCAATAAGTCATGCTGTCCGATTTATAAGAAAATCTTTGATCTTCCTGCTTACGCTTTTTTGTAACTAGTAAGAAGAACAAAATCGTTACTATATTATGAAATATTGTATCCTAGGAAACGTTGTAACTTGGAATGGATCTTTCAGCTCTTATAATTAATTGTAAGACAGGGCCTTATGGCCCTAAATTCGCCCTTTTGTATATATAATACAAATAAAGTCATTTGAATTTGAATTTGAATTTGAATAATTTGTAAATAAATTTGTAATAAGGACTTACAACATAGAATCAAAGCTCAGCAATAAATTATACAACATTTAACAGACTTAACAGCTTCTCCGGAGTTTATGAATCGCACACTTTCAGTTTATCAGGTTCCATGAATATTAACGTGGGTTTACTCTCTGGTCTCGGGTTGTCTTCTCTGACCGAGACTCTAAACTTAGTGCGCTAGATGGTGTTCCTTAGAGGGCTTCTATATAATTTATATCGAAATAAGTCCCAGAAATTTTAACACGCCTTAAACAATAAAGCAATTAGGAATGTTTAGTTTAGAGTTAAACACGTCGAATACAAATTGATATGTTGACATATCACTTAAACTTACTTTTTACAGTAGATAATTGATCCACAGCAAAAATATGATCATAAAATAATGTTTTATTTGTTGTTTTAATCGAACGCTAAGTCAAGATAATTCGCATAATAACCATAACAATTGTAATACTTACAATAATAGTTGGCTACAATAAGATTCAATAGTATCATATAAATAGTTCAGTGCAATTTTTTTACTGAAACAGGTTGATACACCAATTAAAATGGAGCATACCTAAAACAAATTCTGCAATTTTTGAGAGAATGTTTAGAAAAGTATTAGATAAATACGAATAATTTATCACAAAATGTGAGAGCTCTGTGGTGTAGTGGTCACATAATCGACTGAAAAGTGAACGACACTGGGGTTACTTATATCAACCTGATGCTATATAAAACTAGTTCTGATCTGTATAGATCGAGATACTAACCCGATGTAACTAGGTTGAATTCAGTAAAATTGTTAACCCATGGTTGTCAGTATGAAGAGCTTGACACCTATCATCACTAACCAGCCGATAGCACGTTTTTATTTACAATCCTACTGATTATTGCTATTTTCTTTCCCATTCGTTAACACTTTGATTGCTGGCCCTAAATAACATGTAACTCTATATAATGCTGGGCGTTTTTTGGTGGTTTTCAAAAATTTATTAAAAAAAGTATTTAAGGTATAAGAAAAATACTTACATGCCTTAATTCAGCTTACTTTCTTCTTTCTTATAAAGTGAGATTGTTAGTGTTTTTTTCAAAACCTACACATAAAAAATGTTTTTGAAAAAAACAAATTATTTTTTGAGGACAGTTTTTGTATCCAACAAACTAAACTAAGCATATATACAATTATTTAAAATGACCTATTTACAAATATAAACTGTCCTTTGAATAATACAAATCATGTTTGTGTTGTAGTTTTTTGTGTGGTTACACCTTAAAACATATGTTTTTGCACAGTGGGATTTTACACTCAACACCAATAACAAGTGTCTTTCCTTTTGGCCTTTCCGCACTCTCTGGAACCCTTTTTTGAGCAAAAACTTGCACATCCTTTGCATTTTCGTCTTCCCTGGTGGCACTGGAATTTTTTCCAGAAAATGTTTACCCGTGGAAAGTTGGCTGAGCTGAGTTCCACTGCTGCCATTACTATTCGGCCGTGGATTTTCCATCTCGCTGGTTGCTAGATCTGCACAAAGCCCTTTGATAAAATCAAACACCAATAAAATTATCTTCATCTAATACACAACTGATCGCAACGTCGTTCAAGATGCGAGAAGCCATTGCGAGATCGATTGCCGGCTGCAACGAACGTCACGTCAGCGGCACGTAAACAAAGCGACCGAAGTTGCTTTGTCATCAAGCTCATTCAATACATCTGACGCTTTTATAGCGGTCAATTGTGTTACTAAAAACCTAAATAACATTGTTTAGTAGGCAAAACCCGTTTAAATACGGACAATGTAATATAATACCAATTGAAATGACAACCACAAAAAACTACGGGATTAGCATTCTTCGAAGTTTTGCTGTTCCGTAAAATTACGGGGATTAGCACTCTAAGTGTAGTATGGAAATATTTTGATCGTTAATAATTTCCGTAAACAAAATATGATTGTACGAGCGCGCCTGTGTGTGAATGATTGACATGATCTGACGAATAAAACGTTCAATTGCTGCACTGATGTACTATTTCAAATCTTATCTAACGCTTAAGTCTTATTCTTAAGTAACTGCACAATATATCTAAAACAAATTAACGATTGACCCCACATTTTATATAAAATTCATTAATAGAATAAAAATGAATACAAATATGAAAGTATATATTATAACATTTTATTCCCAGAAAGAAATAATTGAGGACGATTATGGTGTATGTTTCACTAATAACCAGTCAATAACAAAATAAAAAGTTAATATAATAAGTAAACTACTATACTGTATAAAAATGTAGTTCATACCACGGTGAAGTCATACGCATTGGCTGATTTAAATTAAGTTATGCACAAATATAATCTTAAATGTTTTGGCACTGCCACAGTGTGTAAAATTTATTTTATTATCAAATCATTTACCTTAGCAGTGAATATAAATCTGAAAGTATGTCAGTACAATATTACATTATAGTAATCATATTTCTAATACTGTACATTCAGCAAACACTTATCAGTGTGCTGCAAGGCGTTAGCAGATGTTCACAGGTATAGCAATACTTACACCCTGTACACTAACACAGCGTGAACTAGTAAACAGATGCTAACAGTGTGTTTGTTACCAACAGTTTCATTAGTTTCGTACACCAAGTGCTTGCTAAGTGCATTATGAACAGTGCGCACTTAGTGTAATGAGAAAGTGTAACGTGGAGGAGTGTTTCTTGTGAGCACATTGATATCATTGATAGCATATCTATTTCATTTAGAGTAGCTTCAGATATTTGAGGTTTAAGTATCCGCAGAAAATAAATACATTACTAAAACTAAGGAAAAATGCAAAGTATTAGCAATGTTTTCATAAACATTGTTTGCTTGTTTTTTGTTTTTGTAAGGAATATCAATTAAGAGTTCACAATTGTAAACCACTTTATTTTTGTAAATTTAAAACAGTTTTTCTCACATGACTTCGGCACGTTGGATTTTCAAATTAAGAAGTTAATTGTTCAGAAGTCAATACTGAGATGGCGTAATCTTTTGATTATTTCAAGATGCCGATTTAAAAGTGTTGCGGCTCTAAATGATAGGTATTATTTAATTACAATAAACTAGTTTAGAGCTTCAAAATAATAAATAAATGGGTTATAATACCTCAAATTGTTCTATAATATATCGCTAAATAACAATAAACATAAAATATTATTATTCAATAACCATAATTTGATTAAACGTAGGGTGTCCATAATAAACATTTTATACATAATAATGAAGTATTCCTTAATTTCTTAAAAATACAAAATTCCCTGGTACTTAACCTAATATCATATTAAAGTGTAAAAGTAGGATTAAATCTTGTGAAATGGATAGTAAATAAATATAAATTGGTGAAATTTCGTATCTAAGCGTAGAATGTTAATGTAAAAACTAAGAGTAGTTACATATAAGTTCAATAGGTTTCTGTATTTTTATGAGTTATTAGCAAAAAAAAATAGCAAAAATCTTTGAATATTGCTATTTAATGTCACTATAATTGTTTTTTACAATATTATATCTCTTCAGATTCTGTAAAAGTTTAGAAAATAAATTAAACAGAGTTTGTTTATTAATCACATTTTGTGTATTATTGTGACTTATTCATTCACTCTGCGAATGTATACAGGTTTTCATTCCACATTCCGCTTAGTGCAGCGCCTGAAATGTGATACTCTCGAAATATCGGAAACTTCTATACTAAAACCGTCATAGACATCTGTACTAAAAACGTGGTTTGTATAATCTACCCAGCATCAATTCAGTGTAATCCTCATGAAGAGGTTTTCTTTCAAAAGTACCATTCACAGAGGCAATGCAGTAAGTTTTTGGCTGTTATTTTTTCCCAGACACATCCTTAATAAATATTTAAAACAGGAAAAACTAATAAAATTAATTACCTCTGTAAAGGCATTTGATACGAATTTCAAGTAATCTTAACTGGCTGAATTCCTAGCAAAAACGGTTGAATAAGGGATTGTCTTTTACAAATTATCAATATGAAATACTCTTTTGGAGAGCAATATGTTTCATTATGGTTTATTGCTTAAAAAGGTCACATACATCAAATAAATATATCATGAAAAAACTTCATGGTTTTCAAGAAAACTTTAGTTAAAGGTAAATTATTAAGGCCGGAGCTTTTTAAATTGCAGAAACATGTACGGTATTAATATTAACCATCCCTTCAATTATCTGATCTTCACATACTATAGAAATTACATATCTTTATTATTAATGCCTTCAGTTAAAGAGGAAACTTTCTATTTTCCTTGTCTTGAGGAAAACTTTTTAAAGAGCAATAACTATTTTTTTAAATAAAAAAGTTGACGTAACTGAATATTGTTGATTGGTCAGCTTGAACTTTAGAATTCTGGAGTGTATTCTTATCACAATAAGAATCGGGATCTACAAGACTAGTTTCTCTCACCAATCAGGAGGGAATAACCTGTAGCAACCTAGGCAATAATGTTATTGGCTACTCCTCAATTGAGCTGTAATCTCTCATCAACGTAGATCTAACTCAAGGTAACAAGACTGATTGGACGTTCCCTGTAAACTTGTGGTGATGTATTAGTTCTGTGAATGTTACAGCAGCTGTACTACCTACTCTCTACAAGGGTAATTCGTACCTGTTCACATTGAATCCTCTTACATATTCTGTAATGCGATGAATGCCACCGCATTTGTGCGTTAAAATACGTCAATACTATTAATATATTTTTAAATTGATATTTTTATTGACTATTTTATTTTGTGTTTATTTTAATTGAGGTAGTTACGATTATTTGGGATTTTTATCACCGACTAACTATTATGTTTCTAAGAATGGATTTTCCATTAATAAGTAAAACCGATTTAACTATTAATTTTGGGAATTAATCTTTTAGAAAACGACTGTTATTGTTGTTGTTAAGGCATGTTACTTATTTTTTGTTTAAAATTGCTGTCTTAGTCACAATTTTTGGAAATCTGAAACACTTCTAACTAACCGAAAACATCTTTAATTAATCGAGACAGTTAATTAATCCTGCTATGATAAACTTAGTTTTATACAAACAAAACAAGAAATAAACAAACTTCTATCCTGTTATCCGAACGTTACCAGTATGTTAGGTGTTTTTACGCCCGAGTTATATGTTTTAAATTCATAGCAAAATCTTTCGAAAATTACTGTTTTAATTTGACAAGGTATTATGAAAACACTTGAAGTTCTCTCTCGTAACTAACATGGCTGACTCATGTCTCGTAATTGGTTGTGTGATTTATATTGCAGTAACATTTTAAAGTCAATAAATAGAAGCAATCAAATGCTAATCCGAAAAAATATGAAAATAAAATAAAACTTTTGGCAACATGCTTACTAAAATAATGTTTTACTAATCCGGTGGATGCAAATCCTCTGAAGGAAATCGATTACATTACTAGGAAGGTATCTACCTAGGTACTAACATGGGAAAACCATGTTGAGGGAACCTGCTTTGGTTTTCATATCCTTCATGATATAGTTTGTAACTCACAATCCCTAGAATATCTTATTTTCAGCCTTCTGTGCCCACATTTTCGGAGCATTTAGGGCCAATGCATGCTTATAAATATATAATTATACTTTAAAATAAGTAGAAGTTATAATAGTGATACAATTAATGTTGTATTTAGGCAATTGATTCAATATTATCATAATTTAAAGGCCTAAAAGCACTCCTTCGATGAGAACATCATATAACATGCAGCGCCTGATAGTCGCAGATATTCTTCTTCTAATTTATAGACTGAAAATTCCATTCTAATTGTCATGGTTTAGAAATTTCCTCTCAACTAATAAACAAACTTATGGTTTCCGAGGACCTTAAAAGGTATAATGCTTGAAAATAATTCCAGATCTCAATTAAACTGATACTTGCCAGATAATCTATTTTAAATTAATAACCTCCTTCGAAATGTTGCTGTCTTTAATCAAGTACTACTGATTTAATGAGAGGAAAAAATTACAACACTACGGGAGTTTTAGTATTTAATTACTAAAGCTTCTGAATGTTAAAGTGCATAGGTTGTCAGTCTCATTACTAATTTATTACAGTTTTATTAGAAATAGTTCAAACTGAGTAGACATTTTATACAATGAACTATATGTCTTCTATATGTAGTTGTGTTATCGTTGTCATCTTGTAAGTAAAAACCTTCATTAAATGAGAGTAAAAATGACATGCTGAGCAATAAAATCAATATTCTAAATGTAGCAAGTGCCCGGTACACGGCAGCCTGAGGCGGCTACGGGGCTGTTACATTGTCAAAGTTTAAAATTGCCGTCAGCGCTTCTGTTACAGAACTTTGACTGTGGCTGTATCCTTTATGTTGAGTAGGGCGACGTTGCAAAAAGTTAAAAAACTTTATACCGTCAAAGTTTTATTTATGGAAGACTTTAAATTCAAGTGAAAATGGTTGTAAGATAACGTGAACAATGGTTGGCCTTTCTTTAAAATGATGCTAATAAGGAGGAGAAATCGGGGTGATAATATTTGAGTAGTTTGAAGTAGTAATAAAACACTTTAAGGTCGAGGGGATATAAAAAGTCGTTAGTTTCTATCAAAAGCTTGATAAAAGAAGACAATTTGTAATGACTTTATTCGTAAATTAGTACTTAGTAAATGAAAACCATCACTCAATTTTCCCTATACCTCTCAGTAACCCTGCAAGAACTTCTACAATTTGGTCATTACTGTAGGAAAAGTGTTTTTGTGGTAAATATACTAGCATGTTGCTGTACTTCGCCTCGCGGTGAGCTTCTCTCATATACGGGGTCTCTGAATCTATAATGGTTAAAAAGACCGGTCGCTTTCCAGATTTTTTTGTTTTTTTGCCACTCACCCAACCCACCGTTCTTCACGCCTGCTTCATTTATTATGTGTACTCAAAACTCCCCTCTACACTGCCAAGTTACTCTGTTTGTGACCTTACTCAATTTACTCTTCAGTGCCCATACACTGTGAAGACCTTGTGACAACCCTTCGCTGGTAGATGACATAGCTAGTGCGGTGATTGAATATTGAAGGCTACTCTAGTGAGTTTGGCAGTCCTACAAATATGGGAATCAAAACTCTGTCCTTTGGATACTTTCTCCTCTCTTAATTAAATGTAGTCTTAATTTAGTTTAATTTAAAGTAATTGCGTTCTAGAGCATATCGTAGTCTAGTCTGTCAGTCAAACTAATATTAACTTTATTTTTTAAGTATTCACTAGGCTCTGTGAGGCAGATTTAACTAAGATCTTTATTAATTTGTTCATGTAACCCGTTCCTGCCGATACCAGTTTTGTCTATTCAGATCACCAAAGTTTTGTACTTTAATAGAACATTTTACACATCTACTGAAACATTTTATTGCACTAGACTAAATAAAGTTCGTCAATAAATCATCTTACACTAAAAGCAAAAAGCATAATTGGGACACACTTGGGGTTCACCATCATCTCCTAGGAATGATATCTAGCCAGTACCCAACTATTCTGTTGTAATAACGTGCAAAAATTCTGTTAGGATCAAGTAATTCAATTACAAACACTATCGTTTAATTGCCTATTCTAAATAGATAGGAATCTTTTGAAATTAATATACAAGGATTTTAATGAAATCACGATGTTTTCCCGAAATAAAATATGGTATTTATGGTAACATATATCATTAAAACTAATAAAGGACTTTTTGATCAATGTTTTAGTTTTTACCTTACACATTACGAGTATAGTAATATATTCAAAAAATAAAAATATTTGCAACATGAGTCTTGAAATCCAAATTTATTAACATTCTGACGTTTATTTTGCTCTCTAGCAACCTATTATTTACTTATGGGCAACATAATTTTACCATTTTAAATATATAAAATAAGGTAGCCTTTAACCATAACATAAAAATATTGGAATAAACACATAAAATGAACAAATTTCTAAAATGAAAAAGGCATAGTTTTAGCTGAGAGGATCACAAAACCCGCTCTTAGGCCTTTGATGAGAAAGATAGTAACAGCAATTTATCAATCCAATGTCGGTAAGGATATTCACATGATCTATTTTTTGACTTAACCGTTAATTGCTGAAATAAAGTTCCTTCACACGTTTCTAAACTCCCAGCATAGGCAAGGGCATATACATTCATATATTACAATCTTTGTAGAAAGCGTACATGGAATTTTAATACGGCTGAAGAAAAATCTTTATAAACTTCATAAAATGTTTGAACCTTTTTATAAGCATTTAGAATGATTCAAGGCCATGCTACTATCTACTTCCCAATGCTCGAATGCCAGAAGGTTTCACGGAAACCTTCGCACATCTAGGTGGAGTCAGGAAACTTGTTGAGTGGTTTAAGGTGTATGACAGATTTTCATTACACACATTTTTTCGACCATCTTACAATTCTTGAACCTTCCTATAATACTGAAATATAAAGAAGAATTAATAAAGTACTTTACATGACAGTTATATGGAACAAACAAACGTAACAGTGGAATTGTTCCTGGTGAACGAAATGGATTTGCAAACACACTCCTACAATTTTCAAGATTGGGCAAAGCGATGTAAACGGACTAAGTGGACAAATACTTTGCCTTGCCATTGATCTATCGAGGAACACACAGTGACTTGCACCTAGTCATGTACGTGTTCTCACCTATACTCCTTCATACTCTACAGTTGGTAGGCCTGTTGCCTGTCTCCCTGGCCAGGTTACCCTCAGGGGAGAGATCGCCCGACACTCTAACCTCTGGATATTGTACTCTGCCTTTCTATTGGTTGTTATAGGGGTTGTCCTTTGTGGCTGGGTTTACGAGATGTTCACTACAATAGAGGTTAAAGCTCAGATATGTTATATAGTAGTTTAGATTTTGAAACCAGTATGTTACAAGAATAAATTTTCCCATTCTTCCTTTTTCTCTTGTGTTGTCTGCCCTACATTTTGGCACCATACTAAAATTTTAAAGATCAGGATATTTGATGACAAGTCTTATATTGAAAGTATTGTGAACGTATAAGAATGAACTTAATGTGGAAAGAATATGGGAAACGTGTTGGTTATGCATTATATTTTTATTGTTAAAGTATTTATTCGTCCATAAATTAGTCTAGGTACATGAACTACTACTTAATTCTAAAGTTATAATGGTGTATATACAGCATAATTCTTGTTTTTTTAAATTATATGAAGGATCCCTGGCTAATCTGAACAGCTCCGGCTTCTTTTACTATAACCATCTAACCCTAAATATTTTTTATAATTTTAGTCAATTAAAATTGTCTTTGACTGAAAAATTACATATTGGACTTATTTAGAGAAATTATTTCCTATTTTGTAAAGAGTGGTATCTTCATTTTAAAGTTGTGTCCTTCAGTTTATTTCATACTTTTAATAAGAGTACATTACTTTAAACAGTAATTATTGTTACTTTTAGCTCTGCAGAGTGTGTAATTATGAACAATTTTAAATACCTCAAATAAGATCTTATTAAACAGATTGATAAAAAACCCTCTTTCGAAATAGAAGCGACTCGTGTATTCCTTTTGTCTAGTATAAACAAGACTGATTGTCTCATAAAAAACAATTGCGTTGATTTCAGATTTTTCTATTAGAATTTAATTTTAATTTTTGGGATTTGTTACAGTAGCATAATACCATATGTTTTCAGGGACCCGCAGTTTTGTTTTCATTTACTCTTATGAAAATAAATTAAGAAATAATAAAATAATGTTTTTAATTGTCACGAAACTTCACACAGAATTTGAGGGTAAAGTCCAGGGGTAGTATTGGGGGTTGTTTTACCCCCCGTGTCTACGCCGCTCCGACCAACGCGACGTAGTGTAGCGGTCATCCTGTCTATCTTGTGCATTGAATACCGCTCCCAGGATCGTTACTCGAACACACATCCCCACATTGCAGTAATGTCCACAAGCTGCGGATGAACCTCTGAATCTCTTTCGTCACGAAGAGGC
>NW_025777802.1:0-61956 GCF_021130785.1 Homalodisca vitripennis
TTATCATTCGTTTCTTTCTAATAATTAGATTCGTCTTGAAACGAGTTAAAATTGTAAGAGATTACAAAATTATGTGATTAATCGTAACACACGAAAATTACGAAATTAACACATAAATGAACTAGGTGGCACTCGTTGTGGACTATAAAAATATGTGATTAATGGTAATTTTATAGGTCTATTTTGTGTCGGTTCGCGTTTAGTAATTTAAAGTTGTTATTAAATATTATTAAAGATAATGGAAATCTGATGCGGGCCATGGATGGTTTCGTGTGGGCTCATCCAAACCTTGTCAAAAATTCATATAACGTTGTAAACCGTTTGTATAAAATTTTCCATAATTTTAAAAATCATTTGGCTTTACAAACGTTTATTTATTTTTTATTTAATGTAGCGGTAAAAACAATTTTATAATTTAATAATTCTATTACCAGCTAAATTATATCATGGTTGGCATGTATCATTGAATACAGCTGATACCATAACTCGATATAATAATTTTTATCATTGAAAAAGATTTAATTTCAATTATTTAAATTAAAAAAGAATAGTTACATAAAACGCAGTGTGAAAAAATACATCTTGCTGCAAGTAGTAACGAACGATTCTGTGGAAAATTGCAATTTTTGAAAACAGTTTTTGGTCTTGTTGTAATCGTTCTCCAAAAACATTTAATAATATTAACATTGGGTGACTGGTAAGTTATTGAAAGTATGTTCTAAATATCATTTCGATTCATTATGGATATATTCATATACAAGGGTGGAATTTTATATTCCCATGATAAGTATATCATCTATTTATTAAATTATTTGTTAGGCATGGAATATTTGTCGCCTACCAAAAATTCTTCTAAAAAAAAATATTCAAATAACTGCACGCCGACGATTCAGCCTACAATATTGAGCTGGGCAGTTCCATGCTACAAAAAGGTTGCTAGAAAAAAACTAAAAAATGAGTGAAAGTGAACAATCGATGAGAAACAGTGTCCGAGTTGAAAGTGATAAATACTTTGAAGTATCAACTTGATATTGAATGTAATAAACATTTTATGAACGTGGAATGAACCAAGATATAAGGTGGTACTGAAAAGAAGATTTTCTTCAATTATACAACCTGGGTTATTGAGTAAAAGACTATTTGTGCAAGAATTCAAAACCAACTGTAATTATTAAGCGTGGAAACATATTCTTTTGAAAGCATAGCCTATTACATATGATTAAGACTATTGTTTTTTAGTTAGTTATTAATTACCACACCATTAAAAGGGACAATACTTTAAGTAGTCACTTTATATTAGGCAAGTCAAATTTACTATTATATTGAAACTCTGGAAACATGAATGTCATTAACGCAGGCGTTGTTAGGTTCTTTACCTGTATTCTGACAAGTGACGTAGGCTAAGCTAACATCGTATGAAGTTATATTCGCCTATCTGTTCTTAAATGTATAATCTTAATATACCCCATTACCACCAACCGTGTTGGTACCATATATATATATATATCATATTATATATAATATATATTTATCTTCACTAAGAATAGAAAGAATAGAAGAAAATGAACATAATAAATTCCTCTATATTTTCGTCTTAAGACATTTTTCAAGAAGATAATACATGTAGGTAAAAATCTGTGTTATATACTAAAATATGATATATATATATATATATATATATATATATATATATATAGAGTATAAAAACTTTTATATATATACAGGGTTGTTTGAAAAGTATGGGTTACGGCCTTAATATTTAAAAAACCGTAGGGAGATAGCATCTTATAAACTTTGCACAGTGTTCCATATGGCTATGGTAAACTATTTTTTTCCTTGCTAGCCTAATTACCATGACATGCCAACCCATGGGGGGGATGGCCACTAGAGGAAAACATGGAAATCTTAATATTGAAGCATGGGTCGAGTGATACACTCATTTGAAAAGAGCTCACTTAGTAGAGTTTTGAATATGCCGGCAAACACCGCATCTCAAAAAGGTTTATCCAATCAGAAATGGCGGGTTGTTTTTAGGGATACACATTGTGAAAGTAACATTATGCGCTGCCCATTTCTGACTGGATCGGTCGTATTCTGATGCGGTTCGGGGCGGCGGTCGTTTCACTCTTACTAACCAATGTGTTTTCACTGACTTCTTTTAATTTAGCAAATCAAGTCATACAATTTATTAACAACAAAAATAAAACTAAAAAACTTTCAGGTATTTTATTTTTGGCAAAAGTTTATAGAATGTTATCTCCTATGGTTTTTTAAATATTAAGCCCGTACCCATACTTTTCATAAACAACCCTGTATGTAGTATATATACTATATATATATCAGTTCTATATATATATATATATATATATATATATATGTGTGTGTGTGTGTGGGTGTGTGTGTTATATGTACATGTCTTAATTAGTTTGTGTTTTTTTTAAATTAAATAATTTAATTTTATCTATTAGATGACACCTGCACCGATATTTCTTTTTCTTCCAAGGAAGTATACAGACATTTTTTATAAAGAATTACAGCTTGAATGTCTTGGGCCGTCCGGAACTTTACCTAAACTTACTTTCTTGTTAACGAAGTCAACTTTGTCACAACTTGTTACAACATGATCTCCGTAACTTTACTTAAATGAATAAATATTTTTTACTTTTTCCAAATTGAACTCAACTTATGTTTGCCCTATTTCTCTGATTACAGTGACTTTATAATAATCTCATTGTTTTGGGAATTTATATTTTTTGGACGTCTTTTTAAAACTAATTTCAATACATAGAGATCAAAAAGTATAGAAACCATCTTAAGAGTTAAAATGCAGATATTTAAAAAAACAATAATTTAAAAACGGATCACTGCTTTCAGTAGAATCTAGACTCTTACCCATGATACCCTAATACAGTCAGCCACAAGTGAATAAATCGACTCTTTACAAGATCTTCAAAAAATTGCTACCTTAATAACAAGCATAAAAAATATGTTACATCTCAATTCGTTTAGTTAACTTTATTTAAGGAATGTGTTTTTTTAAACTTATAAAACAATGTAATTAAGTAATCAAAAACTAAGTATTTTTTAAGTCAATAATAATTAACATTACCAAACATTAACTCAAATTAAATAAAATACTATATACTTCTATTAAAAAAATGGCAATGTGTTAACAGTTTTCCAAACTAAATTCCTCCGCATTTCGTCTATTTATATATTATTACTATTTTTATATGGATAATAATTATACATTTTCCTATACTTATCGGTTTTTTTGTAAGAGAAACTTAATTTTCTTTTCCTTTGCGTTGTTTTTTTTTCAGGAGATTAGTATTAGGAAGTTGATATAAAACCAGCACAAATGATAAATTGATATTTTTCTTTTCCCACAATTTATATTGAAATAAAATATCATCCAATTCCCACATAAGAAAAAATGAAGTGAACACTTCTAAGTAATTAGTTTTATTCGCATTGATTTTTACGGTTCATGCTCGAGCTTTTTACATTTTCTATGCACTCACTCAATTTTTCTTTAATGAAATACCAGTTTGGATAATATAAAAAAATATATTGAAAATAATAATGGTACTTTTCAAAAATTGTTTTTCCAATGTTTTTCCATATAGCTTTTCCGATATTGGAAATAGTTTCATAATTAATAAAGCGTTTTACTGTGAAAAAATTTTATAAATTTCATGCTTTTGGATTTTGTAATTAAATTATTAAATATTACCCGTAAAAAGAATTCATTCAATATTTAACAAAAATAAAATATCAAAAGGTACAACCATAGAATGAATGGCAACTAATGAATACAACTAAAACAAAAAACATATAGAAAACCGTGTTAGTAACTAATACTGTAACTAACATAATCATCCAGGCATGATTTCTTTGGTTAAGCAATTGACGGCGCGTAACTTAGGACTATATTTAGAACTAATCACCAAAAGTTGATGTTTACCATTAACCATTACTTATTTTAACATTAATTTGGAGTTATCACTTTACCATCGGATTCCCGTTTTTTTGAATTCGATATATCAAACTATATATTATACATAATTTATATTCCAAAGTTCCTAACTCGTTGAAGTGATGATAGAATGTTAAAGATTGTACAATACTATTAGAACATTTGGAATACTAGTATTGTCCATTTTCAAATAAAGCTATTTGTAATTTAGATTAAGATTGTTCATCAAATGAAAATAGCAAACTAAAATAGGCGAGATAAAATTTTAAGAGTAATTACAGACATAATCAGGACGGTAAATGCCTCTTTTTGGAATACTCCTAACTAGTAGAATACACACGGTTAAAATAAATATTTTCCAAATGAAAGGAAAATGACTGGTGAAGTGGGGGGGGTGTTCCCTTTTTCCCCCACAGAAAATCTTAGAATGCCAAGATATCTTAGCCGTTTCTAATGTAAATGATTGGTTTGTACAGAGGTATAGTTTTCACACCAAATTTGAGCTTCTCTAAGTCAACTCGTTCAAGACGGGCGTACGATAAGGCAGAACGCTGACTTCCGTTTATTAGGAATTTTTTCGGTGGAGGATTTGTTAAATCTACTTGGCTAGCCAATAGCATTGCAATCAGAACATGATGTTATAACTTCATAGGAAAAGCAGACTCTGCTTGGTTTTCGTTGTAGCACAGAGAGTAAACTCAAAAACACAAAGCTGTGTTCATGTTAAAAGCGACAAAGAAGGCATACCGCTTGATACCAAAACATAAACCGGAAATGAGACGTTCGGTTTGTCTCAAGGTACTGGACGTTTGATATACCATCAAATAAGTTTGCTGTGAAAAAGTATAACATTCTCTTATAGAACACAAACAGGAAACTGGAAACGACAATTTCTCCAGTCGATACATTTTAAAAGCAGATAGCAAACAACTTCGTTTACAGACATCATAAAAAAAATCTTAGTGGCTGGTTTAATATTATTCAGTTATTAATACTGTTGTTAATTTTTCTGAATTGAGGGGGATTACTGGGATGTGTTACGAATATGAACAAATTTAGTATTCTTTTGATATCAAACTAATTAAATTTAATATTCTTTTAAACAAGTTCCATGTTTTTGTATTTTACAAATGAATTTTGGTAAGCATGAAAACAATTTTCCATTTTTAAATTTACAGAATTTACTCGCAAACAAAGCATTACATAAAACAATGTAAAAATTTCAGAAAAAAATTATATATTTCAAAATACCATATAAGCAAAAGTTAATTTTCGATTTAATATAAAAAATAATATGATTTGCCCTAAATAAAACCTAACCTTTTTCTCTTTGCTTACAATAATAATTATAATGTAAGATATAATAAGCTTGTAAATATCAATACACTTCGAGGGCTTTTACTATTTTATTTTAGAAACGGATGTGATTAGAACACTATAATTACAAAACTAAATTAAAAATATTTGAAAACATTTTAGGATGTTAGGTCTGAGCTGTAGCACTTTTCATATCAAAAGGTGGGAAGCCTCAAGCTGCGGAAGGAGCTCAGTATATTAACATAAGTGATAAGAAACATCTGCCAGCTAACAACCACACCCAGTTATTTATTACGTTGTACATGGCCTTCTCCACCGTCAAGAGGCAAGGTAGTAGTAGGCGCCTAAACTATGTGTCATTTAACGGGCTTTCACTAAAGGTTGAATCAAAAGTTTCAAATCTATCCTTTACTTCATTCTTGAAATGTCCTAATCAGGAACAAGAAATCTTAACAGAAAAAGAATCGTTTTTACATTCTTCAAGTTGTGTCACGTTCTAGTGAGTAATAGGCTTCAATGTAACTCAACCTAATTCCATTATTTATGTTTATTATTATTATATTATCACTGTAGTATACTCAGTATCATTGAAATCAAGCGTAATGTAAAAACTATTTTACAGAGATATCTTGCCACCAACGAATACATTGAGTTTTTGGCGCTGTAATTTAGGTTTCCTTTTCAGTGTTCAAATATTACAAAGTGTTGGTCTAGCTATAGTAGCTACTTACAAGTTTTGTTAATCTGCATTTATCGTCATTGATATAATGGTTACCGAAGGACCCAGTCAAGTCACTTATGTTTGTTTAACAATAAGAAATAAAGGATCTTACAACATTTCAAGCCAAATGTGTTTTTTGTTATTCAGATATGGTGCCGACAGAGAGACAAAATAGAAATCGAATTATTTGAGCCCCTCCATTGACAGGGCTTCGCTAACAGCTCTGACCAATTATTCAAACAAATTAGCAACTTAAAAAAAACTCAAGTACGTCTTTAGATAGCACACTTTTCATACCAGAATTAAACCAAATTTAAGTCCAGTTAATTTTACTACAAAATGAGCCACTATAATGGTTATTCTCGACAGCATTGCTACTACATTATACCAATCTTACAGAAACACCATGCGAATCATTTTAAAAGAGTTTAACTTAACTTTTTCCTAATAATTTATTTTTATAAAGTAATATATTGCTTATAAAACTCGAAAAGAATTTGCGATTTCAATAAACTACGATAAATCAATGTCAAAGTTATCCCATTTTGGATGTGCCCCGAATGATCGATCAACACAAGCCATGAACGATAATAATGAAGACATCATTATAGTTGATTGGCATCATTTTGTCTACTTCTGACGTTTCCTGGAATATTTTGAAAGGTTCAAACTGGTTATGGTATGTACTTTTAAATTGTAAATTCCCATGCAAGAGTGGGTTGGAAAAATATTTAAAACAACTGAGTTACGTGATAGTGTTCAAGCATCTTAAATCTGTTCATGAGCTTTCACGTTATTAATATTTAAATTGTAGATAGCGTTTTTAATTATAAATTTTCTGATACTTTTGTATGTAATACACATATAACCTTGTACGATAAATACTGTGTATTTAATTAACGTTAAAAGACATTGTGCGGCCTTTTCCACTAAAAAGTGTTGTGATCAAAATTCTTTCATGTATTTTCTATGTTGAGTTACTTGTAAGTAATACTTTTTCCTTTTTTTATTATTTATTGAAGATTTTTAATAGGTTTAGACTTACAAACTAGGTAGTAATTATTTAGTATTTGGGTCTTTTTAAAATTAAGCGGTTTAGGCTTTATTTTACTACTAGAAAGGGCCGTTTTTGATACAGTTTATTACAGGTTTAAACAAACATAGCGAAAAAAAAAAAACCACAACATGATTCTAATCTTAAGTAACTAACGTGTGATTGTGCTATAGGGGAATACACAAAACATGAGTTTTCATTAAAGTCAAGCCATAGTGGAATAAAGTTGAAACGAAAACATGCAATAGCATTTCGAGAATGCACAATTCCCTTGGCCATAGGTTCTGTACTACTAAGTGAAAAAGTAACTTAAACAGATAATACGTTATTAAAATTGTCGGATAAGCCCCCTGGTAATCTTTTTATTAATGACCCGTTATTGGAGTTAAATATTAGTCATATTGTACGTGCGTTGGTAATAGGCTTCAGCCAAACATAATGAAGCAATCGTTCACTTTCAACACCACCTCTTCAAGGTGGGGTAGTATTATTGTAAGCTACGACTTAACTATATGTTAAAAGGATAATAAGATATTTGCCATCTATGTCATGTTTTATATTGTACTATAGCGGGCCCGGCGCATCTCTTAGCATGCGCATTTCAATAATTTTTCTGACTACAAAGTTGTGCCCGCTCGGCTTCGCAACGTCAATTTCCCGTTGAAAACAGTACAACTATATTATCCACTTATATTCTTTTTTTCTATCACATTCTAAAACATTGCTGAGATAATTGATAGTCGTTCCATCGGTGAGGCCTCTTGGGCGTTATTGATGAAGGTATGTTACCATAATTCCTGCCTCTATCTAGCTGTTACCCACGGCTTTTTCGCACGCAAATCTTAAGAACCGAAGTCCTTAATATGACTTAGTAAATTTTCTTTTTTTACTATATTATAAATTTTAGATTAAATTAGTTCATATCTCCGATGCCACGAATTGAGCTTGCTTTGTTGTCTCGAATTCGAGAGAATAATGTTACACAACCGGAGTTTTGAGAACCAGTTTACCGGTTCTGTCAAAAAAAAGAAAATCAACGTAAGGTTGATTTTATAACATTCTTATAATTTGTTTTTTGTAGCCAAACGTAAGATAGTAATTTAATGATGATCTGCATTTACTCTTCTGATCAAGGCATGAGCATGGTTTTATATTAAATAAAGTATTGTCAGTTCTTAAAAGGTAATGAATTTTTACGGTCCAAATTTCGAATTGTATTATCTGGAGTTAGTAAAGTCCTATGTTTACACAGTGAATTTGCAAAAAACAGTTTAAACAAAATTTGTCGTTTCTCTTTAAGCTTACTCTATTGCTTTAATAACTATAAGTGTAATATATGTTTACACAAGAAACAGCTGATTAAAAAATTTGGAAAAGACGTTTAACGATAATGTTTGGGGACCCTGCAATTTGGCATTTTCTTATGGGTATTTCTGTAACCAGTGGGGCGGAATCCTGAATCGGTGGAAAGGGAATGGGCATAGCTTATAAACCTTTACTCGTGGAACGTGGGAAAAATTACATTATACGCCCCCCAACCCTTACAAATTTTTCATCATGATCGGGTCCAATAGTTCACGCATTCCAATAAAGGACAAAACATACAAACTATTCCATTTTTTATTATATATAGAGTAACACAATGTTTCGAGAAAGTTTTTGGTCCTGGGACTTAGGAGGCCCGCCTGCCTTTACGACTTCCCCCTCTCTACCATCGCACTTCTGTACTTATTAAATAGGAAAAGGAAGCACCACGCATTCCGCAAGTCAATGGCTGACTGTATTATATTTCACTTTTACCTGAAACTGGAGTAGACGTGATGTGGTGTTTGGCCTCTTTACTTTCGTGTCATAGCATACTGTTTACAGTAAATGCGCTTAGTGTTCATTATCTCCTAGCTGTACTCCAAGTGAGTTTTTAGTGTATATGTAAATTTCTTACCCTTCTCTTGTATAGTAGCAGTCACATTGCAAATGTTATTTTCCAAATCTTGAGTTATAATTCTTTTCCTCACCTGAAGAAGAGGCTACCAATGTAATTTCTTGAAACGTTGTATTGCAAATTTTTTACATAAAAGGATGGCAAATACGAGATATCCGATTATTCTTTCACACCTTCTATGGTCAATAGCACACATTGTAATGGAGGACGCTCCTACGTCTTCTGTTACTGCATCTTTACTTCTCAATTTCGAATGACACTTTTTAATTTTTGATACACCACAGCATGATATTTACATCACATTTGTAACCACTATATCTTATCGCTATACTTCGTACTGAGAGGATATTTGAGCATGCATCTTAAAGGGGTAATCTTCTCAGGGCCATTTCTAAGTATTTAATTAAATTCATAATCAATTAATATTATTTAGCTTAAATAATTGCAGCTGAAGATGTTAAGAACATTAGAAAAAGAGAAACGTTGGGTATTTATTTCACACTAGTGCTCAACGTTTGAAACAAAAATAATAACAGAAACAAACAAACGTTAACATCAAAGTATTTATATTCGCTTACTCTATTCTAGGAAAATGTACACTTTCCTTATAATGCGTGTATATGACAAAGTTTGCGCAACTTACTAGGCATGCACATGCAATTAGATCTCAGCACTTTGTATATATTTTTATTGGATATATACTTTATCACTTATTGGAGCTAACGAAACTAAGTATAACAAAGGAAGTAACGGTTATGCAAGCGTTGTAAAACTCAACACTCGGCCTAATATTGGATTTTAATAACATCGGATGTTTCCTTTATATTCAAATTAAAACTTTACTTCCGGTGTTCAGAGGATAACAGTTTCACGTTTACTGCTTCAGAGTTTTAACACCAAATATTAGAGTTTGCACGAAAATTGCTTGCGTTATGTAAATTTTATTTAAAAAATGCAATAACACCTTATTTGGAATTTTTATAATATTCATTACACCCATTAAAACTTACATGTGTAGTTTTAATGAGAATGTATATTATTATTGGATGAGTCCTCGCATAAAAGTATTGATCAAACAGATATATACTTTCAATGATAAATCATAAAAGATAAAATTTATTTCTCTGTTTTGGGAGTTCTTGTGGTCTTAGAGTCGATTTTGGATCTGAGTTACCCTAGTTTACAAGTTCAAATGCTGTCTATTAGATTTGCACTTTTTATCATTATTGTTGACCTTGTACCGTACAAACCTGCCTTCTTCCTTCATTGAAGTTCTGACACAAGCCAATGACCCATGAGGATTGCTTAAAACATAAAGGGTGTTAGTCTCTTAAAATAATTGAAAAGTGGTTTTTACTTTGTACATGCGTATTTATAGTACAATACTTTTAACAAATATGTTGTAATAATTAGTAAAATCATACCTTCAGGACATAGAATGTTAGCAGCATACAGTAGAAATAAAAATAAAGTGTAATGAAACCTATGTTACAGGGAAAATTATTAAATCACTTATGGTAACAACGTAGTTAGCAATATTTTTTACACTTAAGTAATAAAACAAAATGTATCTCTTTATTAAAACCAGTTAATACTTTTAACTTCATTTGGTAAAGCAAAGGAATTACTAAATCTCTTTTGATTTATTTTGTAGCATAGGTCTCTCAATTAGTTAAGTGATCAATTAAATGTCCTAATATTACTTATTTCATAAAAATTATTACAATGGACTACACACATACGGATTTTTTCAATAATTATTTACTTAGGGATGGCCACCGTAAACCATTTTTTCAAATATCAAGCAAGGGGGCAGATAAGATCTTTGATATTACTTTTCGTTTTCGATATTTAATCCTGATTAATTAGCGCCCTGCTAATATTATACTAACTTTAAATATTAATTAAATATCACTTTCAGCCACCATTATTATTTAAGTTCCAATTTCTTAATATTTTTATTTATGCATGGTATAAAAGTAATAATTGAAGCGATAAGTTAAAGAGAAAGCTATCAGTCTGCATATTTGAAAATTTTAATCAAATAATTAAACTCAAGCCGTCTTCGATTATTAACTCGAAAATTGATGTTAACAAAGTTTTGTAGAAAGTTTAATTTACAAGTATTTCAATAATACTTCCTGGAATAAGGCCGTTAAAGTACTTATTGGGATAAGTACTAATTATAGTTATCGATAACTTCCTACATTGTAGCAAACATAGCAATGCAATCGCCACACAAGCATAAAAACTATTTATATTAATTTTCTTGTTTGAGAATAACACGGAACACACATCTGAAGATCGAAATTTACGAGGACCAGGCCTTGTAATATTTACTTTACAATGTTATAAGTGCATATACAACAAAATATCACTAATATCTTAGTACTAGCTGAGTAGTAATATCTATGTACTTGACGAAGGTAGGATAAAACGTCGGAGCTACTGGTTTTATAGTTTCCGTGTGGGCAACGTAGTCAGCCCATGATCGATCTTACCATCAAAATTTGCTTAAAGAAGTGCAGGGAATGGTACAAATTAATAAATATGATACAATCGGTTTAATATTATTCTAGATAGGATTTTAAAACCTAAATTTTAATCTTCACAGTCTTTTTGTACTATAATATGGCCGCAAGCTCACAACAATATAGTTACTCTGATTCCTACTTTAGTGTACTTGCTATGTGTACCTAAGGAAATCCTTATTACTGGAAATCAATGAAAATTTGAAATTCAAACAGCCTAAGAACGGTGGTTTCTGAGACAATCACATGCTATACTATGTTCCTTGCTCAACCATAATCTTTGAATGAGTTTATAAAGCACTTTATTTGTAAAATAAAGATTAAGACCATTACGTTTTTCAAATGCAATTAGCCCGAGTGAGATGGCGAGGTCTTTCTAGCCTAAATATTTAAAAGTGTTTTAACTATCTATTTCAATATTAACTCACGTGTACCAAATACGCTCTAGATAAGACCATTCAAAGTTCCAGATAAATGCTCTGCTGATTGTTGTGTCCCTATGATTCGTATCGAACAATCAGTATGCGAGGCCACAGTCCAATCAACACAGGATCAGGACAGAGGTCGTTAAATCATAAACAATATGGAACTTTGATATGATATTCGAATGGATTGCTGTAATTTTAGATTAAGTAATTGGACGTGGTAGTGTAGCATAGAATAACTGTTAATTGATAAATGTTAATTCCATTGACAGTTAATATAGGCACAAAAACGTTATATAAGTTACCAAGTAAATTAAAAGGTTCATGATAAAAGCTTCATAATAAAGGCAATTTGCAAATGTACACTTACAGAAAACTTTGGGGCCAGGAAATATGGCGAATAATTCTGAACTTTAATAATGACAATTAATTTTAATGAACATGAAGATTTCTATAGATCTAATTCTAGAAAGCGAGAGAAATACGGACTTGTTTCTAAGTGTAAACATTCTAAAACAAATAACACGTTTCTCATAATAATCGAATATTGATTCGCACCTTTAAGACTTTATGAGATTTAATTGATTCCTTCACAGGGTTACATAAAATCATAATTCATGGATAATCGTACTGGTCTTAGAAACTAATGTCGAGACAGCCTGCTCAACAACCTGGCAGTTAGGGCAAAGTGAAGGGCTCTCTCGGTTCGAGGTCCTTCAAGGGCCACAGAGCTGACCTCCAAGTACCCGCATCTCTTAATGTTTTCTTGCTTCAGTAAAATTTTAAAGTGATTTTTAACATTTGAAATTTCAGTTGAAAGGGAATTTTCTATCAACTCCTTTCTATCAAGTCTGGATTTTACTCACATTGAAAATTATCACTTATTCTACTTACAAATTGATGTCATTTACGTGTAAAACTACCACACTATAGTAATGGTATTAATGTAGCAGGTATTAATCAATGTAGGAAATTTAATACTTATTATTATAAATAAACTCCTTTTAAACTACTATTAAAGCACTCTGCTTGATATAGTAAACACATAATGAGTAATCAAGGAAATACTTACTCCATATACGAAAATTATGCACTAGAATAACACAGAAAATTTACTTGGTAAAATGTGATAATCCGTTTTGAATGTCAGTATTACATGTAATAAAACAGCGCAGATAAAGTGGTTCTAATTAGATCGTTGTAATATAAAATGTTTTTTTCGTAAACTATATAATTCATCTCTTCCAATATCTTTAGTAAAGAAGTCATAGAATTATTCAACAACTAAAACCACTATACTAGATTTGTCACTTAAGGCTTTAATATTTACATGAAATATGTGGATCTAAAAACCAATACCGCATATATTTACTGAGTGTCATGAATATTTTAATAAGATTTTTTGGCAAAACTCAGAAGTAAAATCACTTCACAATTATTGTTCTAAATATCAGCAGCTTTTCATATTGAACAAAATGTTTTTATCTGTAACAATAAAAAAAAAATGGTTTGCCTACAATAATTTATTAAAAACGAATACCTATAGAAATTTATTAAAGCTGTTTAGTTTAAAATGAAAAACTGTGATGTATACTTCCTTGTCTGGTCCCATAGTAAAGTTATCAGAATAAACTTATGTAGTCATTACTATGTATTCAATTTGATTATTTAATTACCTAGTTAAGTAAGTAATACACATAAGAAAGATTGCTTAATTTTCTTTTGGTTATAAATCCTTATTCGTATATCTCGTGTAATATATCGTTTAAAATTAAGTAAAATTTAGTAATTTATATATATTTTAAAACATGATATTTAAAAACATGTTAAAAATAAGAGCGTCCATGAGTTTTTACATAACGAAAAATAGCACACTGAAATATATAGATTGTTTTAAAAAAGTGGAAACATTCTATTGTTTTGTAAATGCTGTTGATTTTTCTTACACCATCCCGTTGAGCATTTACAATAAATAAAAGTTAAGCATTTTGAGTTTGAACACGAGTATCTTAGTTTTGTTTGAGTTAATAATTCCATATTATACCCGTAACTAAAAAGACGGTCGATTAGTCGATTGGTTCGATAGAAACGACTATAAATCAGCTAATAAACTTTCTATAGATTTATCTATAGCGAAAAGGAAAAAGAAGGTTTTGAGTGATGCCCTGTGACATGGATATAAACTTTTTCTCATCAAACTTATCACTGTATGTAAAATGCATTTGTGTGCATTGACGTACTTCAATGTATACCTCTGTCTGGTATGTTATTTGTATCATTATACAAATATCTTCAAAATATATACATGTATAATAATAACACAAAGTTTTCCATCTCCCACTTAACTATTGGAAAATGCAGCTGCATTTTAGCTAATCATTTTCATGTAGTCTGTTAGATTTTGTGTCTGAAGAGTAAGGGCAATATGATATACCAGACTTACATTCTTCGTCTATAACACAGACTATAATAAATGTGCGTCCAGCGCGGCCGTAACTCAACACTTGCTGGGAATTAACACTGTTTAAAGAGGCAGTAAATATTCAGGATCATACACTGAAGTGTTCCTTGTTATATATTATAAAAACATGTTTTCCTGCAGCCTTTCCTCTTTAATCGCATAAATTCCTTCATTGTAATTTGATTTTCTTAAACAACTATTTTTCATTAAAAAAATTATGGTTGCCTGTAAAGTCGGTTTTAGGCCTACGGGCGAAGATTTTACGTGACAACGTCTTTTTTCTCGGTAGAATATTTATTGATAATGAATATTATTAAATTGCACAGTAGGAACAAGGAATTGAATGAAAGTAAGAATTGCACAAATTTTTAACTATAGACATATATTTTGTTTACTAAAACATTTTACATAATTTGAAATCAATTAAAATTTGTTATTGTAAATGGTAAAGTTGAATAAATTATTTACTAAAATTGGAATTTGAAATTCTTTGCTAAACACAGTTAAATTCTAACTTCGCGCGTGGTGATTGGTCGGTTTAGTTCGTTTGTTTGGTCGCACTGTTATGACAGGTTAGAGGTTATAATTTGTTATTTTAAATGTTTGACTAGCAATACGCGCTATTTCTTCTCAATCGACTGAATTACGATTGATTGCAGAGTGATTTAAACTAATAATTTACTTAACACTATCAAACATTTGTCAATAGTATGACATAACCTATAAACTCAGTTTCTCAACTTTTGTGTCAATCTAAACAATTAATCAATCAATCATAGTTTACGATAATGAAATATCAGTGTACAATTATTTACCTTTATTGTTGTAGTTGTTGTAAATGACGAATCTAAGCACTCCACATTTTTCACGAATAAACATAGTTATCTGCTTTATCCCGTGCGGCGGACACACAGTTATCTGCTTTATCCCGTGCGGATCCCGTGCGGCGGACCCACTGGACGGTCATCGTAACGTTACCGGGCGTTACACTTTTTCACGAGTGACTCCGAGCCGCAACCTAATTTAAGACGTTGTCACGTCAAAAACTAGATTAATGAAGAATTGATTGGGGAATATGAAATTATAAGACACCAAATTTAATTCACGAGTTACAAAACTAAGTGTAACGAAGTAAGTGGCTGTGAAGGAAGCGCTGCAAACTCAATACCCTACCTAATATTGGATGTTATTAACATCGGGTGCTCTCTTTATATTCAAATTAACTTTTCATTCCGGTGTCTAGAGTATAATCGTTTTACATTTTACAGCCTCAGAGGTCCAACTACGAATATTTTGTCATAATAGTAATGCATTCTAGCATATAAAATTTATTTTGACAACCTGGTAGCCTTTGTTTGGCATTTTATAAATTATTAACTCGTCTAAAAACATTTGTAATTGTAATTAAATGTATTAATATTGGCTGATTTATCGCACAGTTTAACTACTACAATATACACAGCTTTAACATTAAGACATCGAATTTCAAGTTTTTGTCTAAAATGCTTTAGATTTGCTGCTTTGACAGTCTAAACGTTGGTATTCGGATATGATTTAGTCGTTGAGCGTGTTCTGCTAAAGTTTGCAGTTTTTATCAGCACTGTTAACCTTGTATGGTATACACTCTCCTCCTTATTTTGTTCGATACTATCCTCACAAATGAAAATGGCCCATGAGAGTATATGTAGATACCAGTTATAAAAAGTGAGTAAACTTTCCGACGGTATGATTGAATAAACACAACTTAGATTTGATCGTTTAAATATACTCATAATAAAAACAGGATGATGTTTTTTTTTGTTTAGAATCTAACTAATGCTAATATAAAACACTTATACCCTAGAATTCAATGTTACGCAAAAGCGCAAATATTTAAATGTATTCACATGAAATAATAATGCACGAAAAAATTTCTTAAGTTACCAAGATTGCTGAGTGACATATTCCTATTTTTAATATCTGATTAGTTTCATGTTAAGTTTTGAGTGTGATTTCCGTGTTGTTACTTTATTAATAAATATCTTTGTTATTGTTATATTTGCAGGTTATTTAATAATATGTAATATTATAATAAGTATAAACATGCACTCCAATTGTATACCGATAACAGTGACTTAGTGTCACGGCAGCTGATGGAGCTGTTATTGAGACAAAGTCACCATCTCAGAAAAGTTACTAATGGCGTGTATCTTGTTTACTGAGTTAGGTAGTAAACAACTCATTGTTTTTAAATCTCGGACAGTGCTTTTACACATCGGCATTTAGTGTTTGAACTAAAAAAAAAACACATCCTAGATTACAAAATAAATTTGAAGGAAGTTTCTAAACAGATCTTGCAATTTGGTAACTAGTCTACCTTTAATTATAATGCTTAAAACTCTCTTTCCCAATTTCTAAGCGCTCTGTACTTGCGTAACAGACTTCGCTGAGGTTGCATGCAGAATGTCAGGTTATCTTTTTCCAATAAGATAGTTAGTTCTCAAGTGTTACAGCGAACATATTGCATTGCCAGGCGTTTTCATTTAGTTGGATTACTTACTTATTTATTTTGCATCTTTCTCGTTGTAATCATAAGATACACATAAGAACAATGAGCAAATATTCACTAATGCTCAGGTGAAACTCATGGTGTCATATGCACTAAACTCAATGTTGACTACACAGAAATAAAGCTCGCAAAACTTTGAGGCTATGTATTAGTTCTTGAATTACCATTTCAATAATTAGACATATAAACAAATCGAATTTCAGAACCTCGAGTGACAGGTTTTGCTAACTCTCAGCCAATACAATATTGAAGATAAATTATTTGTTCTTAAATACCTATCACTTTAAAGTTTTGTTAACTAACTAACACAAGTTAGTGTCTTCCTTTAATAACTCTATTATCGATCAAGATTTTAACGTAACATATTCAAAGCTTCCACAAATCAATGAATAACTACTTTAAATGTGCTAATTATCATAGGTTATCAATAAGTTCCTAACAGTTATACAAAATGTAAATTGTACAGTTTTGATTTGAGCTCGAAAACTTATTTCAATTAGTCTTTGTTTTGATTATGCATAATAGTAAATATTTATCTGAAAATGGTGTTTCATGAAGTTTAAGTTTATTCACACATGATTTTTGTTTAAATTTGTTTAAGAATAAGAACGCTTAGTGATGTGAGGTTAAAAGGGATTGCATGAGTATGTATAGTTTTAGTATCCAAATTCAAAAGTACTTTTACAATAATTTAATTGCTATCGTATTACCGTTTAAAAATCAATTAAAAACAAATTAAGAAAAGTGTAATGCTTAAATAACTTTTATAAATTTTTTGTTCATTCACCAAATGATCTGTTCTTAATGATCTTGGAATATCTTTCATGCATTTAAAAAAATCACGATATTTGATTGATTCCATTAAAGTTTGGGAGAAACCTTAATAAAGGAAACTTGTACAACTTAGAAACTAATGTCGAGACAGCTGCTCAACAACCTGGCAGTTAGGGCAAAGTGAAGGGCTCTCGTGTCGAGGGCTTCAAGGGCCGCAGGGCTGACCTCCTAGTACCCGCATCTCTTAAATATTCCCCTTGCTTCTGTAACATGTCAAAGTATTTAAGATGAAACTGAGTTTAAAAACAATTAGCCATCGAATTTTAATATCCTAAATATTAATATACCTTATACCTAAATAAAACAATTAACTAAGTCTTATAGTTGTACACAATAGTATTTTAACGCTTAAAGGTTATATAACAAATTGTTTATAATGTAATGGCCATAAGAATGGACAGCGTAGGATTATCCAACATCAAAGTAATCCATCGGTATATTCAATTGTTATAGATTAATTAACATTGAACTGGTAAATGTGACAATAGTAATATTTTTGTTATGTAGGCCCCGTAAACCCTCTTCACTAGAGTGTATGAGATTCACATTTCAGAGTTTTAAATTGTTAAACACATTGTGGATACAGGGTCAGTGGATTTGTTAAGTTTGATGAGAATTGAAAGAAATCATTTCTCATTTCTTGAACTGTATTATTCTGTAATCTCTTTACAGTTTTTCTGAATATAAGATACAAATGTATAATTTCAAACAACTTTACTAGATTAATCATACACTTTTTAAAGAGTGTTTTAATGATAACAGGGTGCAACAACCAACGTCATATTTACTTACAGAAATTTATGAAAACTGTATTACGATTTTATATACATGAAGGGAAACACTATATGATTTATTATCTCTTACAAGATCGACACTTGTTCATACCAGCAAATATTCTTATCTAAAACTATTATAATGAATTATTAGTTTTATCCCAATGATTTTAAAAACCAAAATTACCCACATATATTTTTTAGCTCTTTAATTTAAAATAAAATGCCTTAAACTCTTCCTTGTCTGGTCAGACACTAAAATTCTCAATGGTAGACAGAAAAGGTTTAACAGTTATTAATATTTATTCACTTTGTTTAATCAAATTATAGAAGTGATAAATACATAGAAACCTTCCGTTATTTTCATTTCTGTTACAAGTCCTTATTCATTATACCTTATTTAGCATATAGATTAAATAAAAGAATCATAATACTTAATAAGAAATTGAAAGCATAGTTTTCAGAAAACACGTAAATATATTAGAACATTTACAATTTATAACGTAACAAACACAAATAACTGAAGTACATATTATTAAATTTTTAATTTTCCACTTTTTGTTTTAAAAATATTAGGGACATTTCTACAGAACATAAAATAATGTAAATTGTAAAAAATCCTTGAACATCTCAAGTTCGAACAACATTATATAATATTTGTGACCTCCTTTTCTAATTCCGTATCAGACATCCTTTTTCCATTACTTTTTAAACACTTAAGGGGACCAGGTAGTGGCAATCTCGCCCATGTAAAATTTACCTTTTTTTAGGTACACTTTTCTCAAAAACTAAAAGAGATATTGCAATGAAACTTTCACACTATTTTGTTTGTTTGTTGCTCTGTTAACAATAATAAGGATTTTCAAACAATATATTTTTTACAACTTTTTTTTTAATTGATTTTTGAATTTTAAAACATTTTTTAAAAACATTTTTTTTTGCATAAAAGTGTTATAATTTTTTATTTTTTTTTTCATGTAATAATACATCTTATTATTGTTTATTGTGATAATACAAAGAATGTATGCAAGTTTGGTCAAATTTTGGTTCAATAGTTTGCAAAATAATGGTACCAAATGACAAAAAAAACAAACTTTCGGAAAAACCAACATTTAATTTTACTCTGCCCTAAAACTAACAAATGTGTATAGGCCTACCTACTTGAACATAATTAGTGTGCACCATAGCCATAGGCTGGGTCATCTGGGTCTTCCTCATTCTCAAGTATTCTACGTTTCCACTGTTTTTCTGACTTCTTTTGCTTTTTTTTTCTATATCTTTCATGGCTTTTTCAGCTTCAAATATGCGGAGTTCATCTTGTCGCTTGAGTCCTACAACACAATTAGTTCCTGCTTGGCCACATAACTTATCAAGAACTTTTATCTTCCCAAGAGCTCCATCATTGTAACACAATATTGCATCTTGCACTCCAACATTGTCAAAGTGGAAAGTCCAACAAAATTGTTTTTTGGAAATCCTTGTCCAAATCATATTATTGAAGGACTCGTTTTGGTTTTGTGTCTTTCCGTGAACACATTTTTTTAATAAATTTGGGTCTGCTAAGTCTTTATATATTGGTTTTATGTGCTCCATCACAGCAATTGGTAAATTGTTAGTGGGTGTAGGGGAAACTTTAGGGGAAACAAATGGGAAATCCTATTGATATGTGTATCAGCTCAGTGCGTTCCCGCACAAAAAAAATTAAAATTAATATGAATTAGTGCTTAGATTTGCATATATTTGGTATCAAATTTGTTCAGAAAAAGATTGGCAACAATAATAAATAATAAAAAAAAAATTTTTTAAATTAAAATATTTCACTACCTGGTTCCCTTAATTGGTAGGTAGAGTAATTATAAGTATTTATATTATATAATTTCCATTTTCGTTGATTTATCTTCAACCAAAAAATACAATAAGGCTAGAATATTTATTATTTTAATGTAGCTTTTGACACGGATGAAATTCGTTCCCCTGTATCCCACCACCTACTCTAAGTCTGATTTTTTTTCACACTAAATTTAATTTATGCATTCCTCCTTCTTTTAATTAGTAGGATTGAAACACAATAACCAATGCATACGATTAGCTGCAATTATATACATATCTAATGGAACTAACTAACTCCTTGTATAATTCTCAGAGAGAAAATACACATTAATGTTAAACGATTCTTTTCTTAGAGTCTACAAACCTTAGTTTTTTGTTTGAAAAGTAAAGGCAATACTTTATACCAAGCTCACATTCTTCGTATCTATTTCAGGCGATGATGAATGTGCGTTCAGCGCGGCCGTAACTCAACACTTGCTGGGAATTAAAATTGCTAATGAGGCTGTAAATATTCAGGATCATACACTGAAGTGTTCCGTGTTATATATTATAAAAACAATTTTTATCCTGGCAACGTTTTCCTCTTTCATCGCATAAATCTCTTCAGTGTAATTTAATATTCATAAACAAGCATTTTCATAACAAAGATATTTTCTTTTTTATAACAAATTTTAGGAATGGAGAAAAAACAAATATAAAATTAAATGTTTGAAGAAAATATGTGAATACAATAAAAAGGTTTGATGTCACATGAAATTGAGTTGACGAGTTACACATTTTTATAGTTAACTTGCCCTCTGGTTTGAGTTGTTTGTTTTATGTTTTAATTAATTAATATTACATTATCATAAAAACAATGGCTACAAATGTCCATTGTACTTGATTTTTATTCTGTATTTGATTGTATTAGTGTTATGAATATTTATCACAAAATGAACCCAAAAATACGCAGTTTAATATTATTTTAATTACATTTGATATTTTGTAACTTTTTTTACTACTATTTCTTTTTAAGGTACAGGAATAAAAAACAATAATTAAAGTTCTGTGCAAACAGAGAAAGTAAGGTGTTACATTGTCAATTTTAAGTGCCATGTAATGGGTGGTCCATCCATAATGCACGATGATAATTTTTAGCCACACCTTAACGTCAGGTATTTTGCTCAACTTAATTTGACATTTTTTTGTTTCAGTGTTCGACAAATTCAACCATGGAGAGGTATCCCATTTAGCAGCGCGTTAAGATTGTTGAAGCATTTTACGAAAATGGACGTTCAAATCAAAATGCATTTCGTGCACTTCGTGATTATTTGGGTCACCATAATCGACCAAATGTGTCCACAATCGGGAGAATTGTGCGCAAACTTCAGCAAACCGGATCTGTGGGAAATTTGAAAACACCTGTGCGTGCTCGCACATTGGTGTTGTTTGCGATAGTGTGGCAGAAGAGCCGTCAACCTCGACTCGTCGTCGTGCGCAACAATTGAACATCTCACGAACATCACTGATGCGAATATTGCATAAAGATTTGAATTTACACTCTTACAAGGTTCAATTCAAGATCTGAAGCCTACTGACCATTTCAAGTGTCGTCAATATGCCGAATGGTTGGTTGAACAGATAGAAGTCAATGGTGATTTTTCAAAAAAAATTATCTTCAGCGACGAGGCAAACTTTCACCTCAGTGGATTCGTAAACAAGCAGAACTGCCGCATTTGGGCAAATGAGAATCCACGAGTAATTGTTGAAAAGCCGATTTTTCCAGAAAGAGTGACTGTTTGGTGCGGTTTATGGGCTGGCGGCGTCGGTAACCAAGAAGACCGTACTTCTTCGAAAATGAGGTCGGCCAAGCAATTACTGTAAATGGTGTTCGCTATCGTGAGATGATAACGGACTTCTTGTGGCCAGAAATTGAGTATAGGGACCTGGACGATATGTGGTTCCAACAGGATGGTGCCACTTGCCACACATCCAACGAAACAGTAGCTCTTTTGCGCGAGAAATTCAATGGCCGTGTTATCTCACGTCGTGGCAATGTTAATTTGCCGCCACGATCATGTGATTTGACACCATTGGAGATCTTTCTTTAGGGATATTTAAAAGAAAAAGTGTACGTCAATAAGCCAAGAACAATTCAAGAGCTTGTACCGAATGACGATAACACATGGGGGTGGTGACTTCTGAGGTCGTAGTAATAAATACTCGAATTGCAAAGTTTACTTATAAGTTCAATTTAATTAATGAAACTTACAAGCACCACTTTTAGTTGGTAAATTAAATGTATGCCTTGCCACGTTGCTGCCAATTAGAGTACAAGAATTAAAAAATGTATATCTGATAGGTGGGCCTAAAATATCCAATGTTCTATAGAATTATGCCTACGATATTTTACTTCATAAAACTTTAAGATTTTCCTTCCCTTCGCAATATGTAGACTCACAACCCGGGCGTCGGCGTCTTGGCACGAGACATTGAAGCTGTAGTCTAAGAAGGGTTATTTCTAGTCGGTAATTACTAGAAGAGGAGTAGAAGTTATAAAAGTGGTAGCCATCTACTCAAATGATAGCCTAAAACAAATTCGCGACGATATTAGCCATTTAATGAGACAAAAATTTTATCACGACAACGTGCTCGTCAGAAGGTCGACGCCACAACTTGTATCCATTTCAATCAAGCAAATAAAAGATCTTCAAGGGTACGTTACATTACTATTTACAACTTTACTTTACGTTACATCCATTTTTATTTGTTTGGCATCAAAGGGCTAATTTAATAATACGGAAATATAAATTTTACTTACGGACATAGCTAGCGAGGTGAAATCGGTCACGTAGTTGGGCTGCTACGAAGGGTTACAATAAAATATTCATACGCGTGCCAATTAGGTAGTTAGTCCGTCGATAATTTAGTTCCGGAACATTGGATAAAAAATTATACTAAGGTGTATTGGCTAACAAGGTTGTGAAATGTTGCATTATATAAAATGGAACTAACTAAAGGTAGAAGCTAAAGGATGAGATAATTCGGCATATTAACGACATTGAGCCTCAATTATGTCTCAGAGTCATTCAAAATATGGAGCATCGGTTAGAGGTATGCCACCGAAGCCGGGGCGAACATTTGGCCGATATTTTGTTTCACACATAATTGTCATAGATTGTTATATCATAATAATACATATTAAGATAATTCTCTGAAAACTCTTTGTTTTATTTACAATTACCTCGTGCATTTTGGTTGGACCACCCTTTACTAAGTGATTTGTGTATAATGCTCACTCTAGCAAAACTTACAACAAACCGTACTGTCTATAGGAAGGATTTTCTAGTAAGTCTGTAATATTAATCACTATAAACTCTTATTATTACATATTTCCTATAGTTAAAATCATTTGCTTGTCCTAAAGCTGCTTTGGTAGTGCAGATAAAAACTGTGGTTTAAGAAAGTCATAAAATGCAAGTTTATGAAAGCTATCAGTATTGTAGTATTTTACAAAGCACTCTTACTATGTTATATACAAATGCATTGTTTTATTATACTTACTTTATTAGTAATATTAGTTACAATATGTCGTTAAATCAACATTTATAATTAAACATGATAAATACTAGTTTATAACCCTATTACTAGCAAACGTTACACTGCTTCAACTACTTAAACTGTCTGTGGGAGGAGGTTTTGAAAAATATTAAAGCTTTGATCTCATCTGATTATTGAAACAATCATTAAAAAAACCTCAGGAACAAATACAGTATGGCAATCACTACGTATTGGAAAGATTTATTGGTGTTCCATTAAAAACAATATACTTATTATATAATAATGGTTTATACTATTGAAATACGAAGGACAAAGTAAATAAGTTAATTATCAGTATTCAATCCGTTTTTTTATATTTTAATCTGTTTTGCATTTTACTTTGGTAGTTCCAGCTTAGAAATTATTTCAAAGACATAAAGATAATTGACTTTTAAATTGCATGATTACAGACCTCTTTGGTAACAAACGTTTTACACTCTCTAACCGTAATGTATTGAGAATGTTGAATTTGGCTCTTTCCTTCAGTGCAGCGTCTGAACTCGGACGCTGTTACAGGCTTGATTCCAGAATCTGGTATCTAGTTCGCCTGCTGGGATCGTAAAAACAGTCTATAAAGAAGCTAAAAGTGAACTCGCTTCTATATCAGGGAAGGCCAGACTTAAAATATAGCGTGATCTACGTAAAGATTTATTAGAATTGTTTCATCTGTTGCACAATTGACTGTACTACTATATTTTACACAATCATATCTTTTTGACACAATCAAAAAGAACAGATCAGTAACCTTGTTATCTACACATATAATGGCTATAGTGGAAAGAGTTCACCAAGAGGAAGGTAAACTATAGCTAAACTCAACATTCATATTGAACTAACTTCAAAAGAAAAAGACGCACCATAAAAATAATTCTTATATAAATGCAGTTTCATGGAAACGTTGTATACATGAAATCTGTCCTTATAAGAATACATTAAGATTTTATTTAAAAAAATTTGATCATGTTTTGTATTGCACAAATACTGCAAACAAAATTGCTATATATATATATATATATATATATATATATATATATATATATAATATATATATATATATATATATAGTTTTATGTGTTGGGATAAATAGTCTAAATGTGTACATCTCTGTTTCATACTGTAATTAGTGTGTTGAGTGTGATTACAGATTTCTTTATTCTAATATTTCTTTGGAAACATATTCACCAACGCTTTCAAAAATCTCATGGAGTGACATTTAGTGTCATAAAAATCAGTGATTCCCATATAAAACTGAAGCACAATTTTATGTGTATAAGTCAGTTGGTTCTCAAGATATTGTACGCGTAGTTAGACAAACTGACATGGAATTATCTAGGCACTCAATGGAGAGGTTTCGCTAAAGCTTAGACAATTTGAAATATTAATATACAACACAGTAGTATAATATAATTTAAATATTATTATAGATATAACCACTGACGTTCAATAACTTAATATGCTATGTTGACATTATTTATTATACAGGTTGTAACAAAAAGGTTAGGCTGGCTATGTATTTGAAATTATGTGTGTGATTCCAAGATACAAATATAGAATAACGTTTTTTAAATTTTCACTTTGTTTAGCCGCTCTCCTCCATTATGTATATTTACTATTATCTCTAATACTAGTAAAGCTAAAGAAACTAAATTTGCCAAATAGGTTTGAATAGGTAAGAGAAAAATGTGTTACTTTCTATAATATTTACATAATGGCATCTGTTGAAAATTTGTAGAGTAAAATCACATAAAAAGTAAATTAATACACATTAATAGACTCGAAGTTTTAAATATTTTATTGCAATCCCAACGATGCTATTTTCAACTGATTCCGTCAAGGTATATGCGAGCACAACAAGTTACTTTTGGACAAACCAAAATTTTGTCTTCTTATAAGTGTATTACATCAGTTAAAAAATGTTTTCAAGGAACCAACTATTAGGACAATGTTATTACAATTCCAATAGTATTTATTATTACGACATCCGTCAATACATAAGCGGTACTCTTGCAGAAGCCAGGAGCAACAAACAACTGACAACTCTCAACTATGATATGTTTGGCGCTATCGGCTTGTCCAAGCCTATCTAAGAAAGAGGTTGTGCGCGCTTATTAGTTGATGGATTGTTATAAAAAATATACTGTTTGAATTAATTATTATGAAAATTGCAAAATTGATGCTTTCTTTTAAAAATTGTATACACAATGTATATGTTAAACAGTTTATGCCTATCAAAAGGCAAAACGTTTGCTGCTCACAGCTTGTGCAAGTGTACCTTTAAAGTGGGCGTGCTCGCTTATGCCTCGACTGGTTACTTTGAAAGTAGAACTGGTGGAATTGCAATAAACTTCTCCAAATATTTGCTGTCAGGCATATTTGTTATAACTTTAATGGTTTTTTTTGGATTTGCATGTTGTATTTTTTGTAATGGCGTGTGTTGGATACATTTAAAGAAATGTATCCAACACACGCCATTTTGTTATTATACAAAAATAAAACAAATATTTTATTTTATTATGTTTCACCTGTTAAAACTTGTGTACAATATTTTGTTTCTTTAGCTTTATGAATATACAGATAATGATTTGTTAATAACAATTAAAAAATGGAAGATAGCGGCTAAACAAAGTAGAAATTGGAATAAAGTTCTATATTTTTAGCTTATAATCATACACATAATTTGAAAATACATAGCCAGCTTAACCTTTCTGTTACGACTTGTATCGTATTCATCCAAGAATTAAAATAATGTTGGTGACATAAACATTAGAATCTAAATTCGAAAAAAGACTAATAGGCAAACGTATTCATTCAATTACTCAATTCATGTATATTTAATAAGCAATTTATATTTATATGCATATAGCTATTTTTATAAATTTATAATCTGTTCACAAGCACAAGATCAAAAAGTAAAAATTACAAAAACAAAAGAGTGTGCGCTCTCGCTCAGAAATATATATCGTTTTGCAGATGATATGTTTGTCGTTCTTAGGAATCTTGACCTTTAAAAAAGAGGTAGCTACGATTCATTAGAGTAACTCGTATATTTTTTAATCATATTTAGTAGTTTACTTTAAACTTGTTTCCTAATAAATGGAGTTCTAAATATCAAGATAGAGTTTTTTATCGATTATATAAGTTCTTTTTAAAATTATAGAAAGTAATGTGTAAGGATTGCTTAAAATCAATATACTCTGTGGGACGAGTAATTTTTTGGAAGAGTATTGTGATGTCTTTGACTATCTCTAGACATGCAAAATGCACAAATAAGAATACATCATTCTTGTTAGATATTCTTTAATTTATCTTATTATCTGAGCTGTAGCGAAAACTATCACTCGAGAGAGAATTGAAGTGCAAACAAAGTGAACAAACATAAGGTTGTCTACTGAGGAAACACGAACTTCTCGTTACTGTCGCTTCCTTCCCGTGTTTGTTGTGGAGAAGTGGGGAAAGTTTGTTTCCAACTTCCAAAGGAAAACATTGTTTCAAGTAATATCTGGAATGCGTAGTTTCGAAGTTCTGTAAATGTGGTAAATCTTAGACAAAGTACTAATGCTGAATATTACAATGCAAGTACGATTACAGCAGGGAAAACGTTTACTATACTCCGAAAAACATCATTTAAAGCTAAACTGCCATCTTGAAATGTTTTATTTAGTAGGACAGTCTAACAAACCCATCCAAGCAGTACACAAATGTTGCCTCTGCACAAGTTTTAGTTTGACGTTTTTAAGAGCGGGTGTATGTATAATATGTTTAATGTGTGAACAAAATTGTGGAAATAATATCATGAGCACAATAAGTACAGTAGCAGCTGTTTTATATATATATATATATATATATATATATATATATATATAAAACATATTCTGTTGATAAAACATCCCGTTTCCAAAGTTTGAATTTCTTCTATCCTGCAACACTGAGTTGTATAGGAAAACTACTGGAATAAAAGTATATAATTACTTAATATATTTAAACATTATCATTTTCTGTCACCATCAGAAAATAGTGCAGTTAAAATGTTTACTGAAATGCGAATTATTGCCATTTTTTAATGCTTTGTTTAGGATAAACTCATTCAAATTTGGTGTAAGTACTGCCTTTCGACCAAGTTTATTTTGGATATTTATTTAATTGCGGCAGTTATCGTGTTCTCAAACTGGCATTATTTGGCTTAAGCCCATACAAACATGCAACCATATATTCGGTTTATGATAATTTTTATAAATGTAGAGCTGTTGATATTGGTTGTTTAAAAAAAGTTATAACTATTGGATAAGATATTTAAACAATATAACTATAAAACTAAGAAGTACACTACGCATGGACGACTATCTGAATAATATTATTAAACTTTATTTCATGAAATCGTAGTATTTTAATTTGTACCTGAAAAATCATTTAAGTCAGAGCATATTGTAATCCCTACTACAATAATTATAAAAAATAAACTAAAACTCTGTACGAAAAAAACTTATATAATAATTCTTGTACATTTATTTCAGTTATTTCCTTGTTTATATTAATGATAATTATCAAATACCATTTACACTGTATATCTGTAAAAACGTATTAAAAGCTTACTTTACTTAATTTATTATGAGCCGCAAAGGTAAAGAAAGCTGTTAGAGTGGAGTGTTTCAATGTAACCTCTGACGTTGATTGAATGCTCTCCTCTCTAAACTACCAGCCTCTCCGCTAAATTAACGTATAGAAATACACATCCATAATAAATAACTGGATTTTGTTCAAGTTTAACACAATTTTACCAAAATATGTTTAATTACCATGAATCACACTAGCTATTTCCTATATAGCGGATTTAGTCAAGTTATTTTTATTTAAACAATTTATACAACCCTGAATTTTATCTCATGTAGCCTACTGAAAATCATACTTTTGCCTCAATTAAGTCTATTAAACAGTCATTTACATAGGTTTAACTTGAAATATCTAAATGCAACATTAATGATAATTCATTTATTAGTAATGCAACACATCACCTGATAATCTTACGAAATTCATAATTACTTTCCTATAAAAAGTGGATTTTTCATATTGCCAAAAAATACAAGATGTAAAATGTACCTTATAATTATGCGTTATAATAAAGACAATGGCGTCGGATTAGTTACAATACATAAATTATGTGCATATTAAGACTTTAATACACAGAAATTAGATGAAAATTAGATAAACTGCCTGTTTTATTATACATATCCATTGATTCCTAAACCAAACCTAAGTGGCGTAGTCTACCGTTTATTTATTATCATATATTTTATTGATTCTGGGTACTGATATATACCTCTATTTTTCCCACTTTTAGATGTTATATATACCTAAATTTCTCCCACTTTTAGATGTAAACTGCAAGCTTAGAAAATCACGAATACTACATTTTTACCTTTCCTTCGTGTAAAAAGTTTAGATTTGGCACCAAAAATAAATTTTTCTAATAAGAATAAAAATAGAGCCATGACCCTACATTTTAAAGTTGGAATACACAAACCTTAGGAAAATTAGGGAGTATTACAGATTTGCCGTAGCTGAGAGCTTTAAAAAAAACAAATATATATATATATTCTGTTACAACATGTAAATTCTGTTCATTCATTACTTCTTACTAGAGATACGTTGTATTATTATATACGATAAAACCAATTAATAACATCAGTCATGTAAATGTTAAACTGACAGTTTCTATATTGCTAAAATAATATAAAACTTTTTGACGTAATATAAAACTTTTCGAAATAATTATAACCTTATAGGCGAGAATTAATCAGCCTTGTATAATGATGCAACCTAGATTTTATAGAAATTGGTAAACAAATTTTTCTCTAGAACGATGTTAATTGTCAGTAAAGATTTGTTTGGAGATCGAAATTAGTGATTATAGAAAAGTTTAAGGACTTATATTATCTTATATTTATTGCAACTTGATGCAATCATTCCCACAGATTTGATTTTTCCTAGCTGGAGTCATACACGACTTGAATAGGGTCACCCTGTCTTATCAAAATTTACACGTTACTTTACTTTAATACAAGTTCTGCGCTACCATACCTACTCAATCGTGGTAAAATATTATTATATTTAAGAACTTAATCATTACTACATTGATATAACATTTACGATAATCATAGTATTCTGATAAAAGAACTTTAAATATATGTATTAATGGACTTTTAATCGATACAATACTGTTACATTACATGATAAATGCCTGGAAAACGACGTTAAAATTAATTTAAAAAATGGAAACACCCCAATATTTATTCAATTTTAATTCTGTGTAGGCTTTCATTTCATTGAAAACATTACCCGGAAAAACATAACGTAAATAACTTTGGTTAAAGTAATATTTAAATAAAAATACGTGACTTTTAATTTGAAGTAGATTAAATTACTTACACCAGGACATATGTGTAGTAAGAAGTTCATAAGTAACAATAATATTTAATTCGAATAAGTTTAAAAAAATCCCATTTTCTATGTATAACAAATTCCAAAATTACACTAGAACATTGTTAGGGAATCTAAAGTATAAACTAAATGAGGAATAAATAACTTTATTTCTCGAATTAATTTTAAACTGTGATATTACTTACATTTACCAAACAAGAAAGAACTTGTAAAGAGATTTAAGGAACATGCAAAATGTTTACAATGTTGTCAAAAGGAAAGAACGAACACGACAAAAAACATACTTTACACTAGATTTTTTTCTAAGTAAAATTATAAAAATAAGAAAAAACCAATTTCTTCTCGTTGCTTAAAGTATTATATTTTGAAAGGAGAATACAATAATTTATTATATAACGATCTATAGCATTTAAAAAATGCATCGTTTCAGGTTGTAGATGTTATTTAATAATATACTTTTTGTATGTACATTAAACGTTTTCGGTTTATTAAATTTAGATCATTATATTTTTACATATCTTTTATTAACATTTGATTGTTTATTATTTTAACCACAACTATTTCAGATACGTTTGTTACTGATAATATTCGGAAAGGAAAGTGGTAGTTTAACACAAGTAAAATTGTTATAGACGTTTTTCTCCTATCTCCAAATAGATTAAAAATCCCAAAACCAAAGATGTAAAAATGTTCATTTTTATCAGTTACACAGCTGACAATTCAGTTGTACAAAAAAATCACAGCGCATTGCTGTAATTATCATGTGCTAGGTCCCGGCTAAATAACCCACTGCGCGCCCATCACGGCAAAATCCCTGCACCAGATATGTTGTGTATACTAGTACGGTATCAGCTGACTGGCGGTTAGCTGTAATATATTTGCGCTACCTCTGGGTAAAATGACCTGTTGCAGATTCCCTTCACCAGACTTTTGTATTCAAGTATGGTATCAGCTAACTGGCGGCTAAATGTAATATACATGCTCTAGCTCTGGTCTAAATGACACGCTGCGGGCCGGGTGCGGCAGACTCCCACGCCGGACTTGTTGTGTATGCAATCACAGTACAGCGGACGGGCGACTAGCTGTAATATACATGTTCCAGCTCTCGGCCAAATGACACGCTGCGGGCTGGATGCGGCAAACTCTCACACTGGACTAGTTGTGTATGCAAGTACAGTATAGCGGACGAACGACTAGCTGTAATATACATGCTCTAGCTCTGGACCAAATGACACGTTGTGGGCCGGGTGCAGCAGACTTCCTACACCGAACTAGTTGTGTATGCAAGTACAGTATAGCGGACGGGCGACTAGCTGCAATATACATGTTCCAGCTCTCGCCCAAATGACCCGCTGCGGGCTGAATGCGGCAGACTCCCCACACGGACTAGTTGTGTATGCAAGTACAGTATAGCGGACGAACGACTAGCTGTAATATAAATGTTCTAGCTCTGGACCAAATGACCCATTGCGGGCCGGGTGCAGCAGACTTCCTACACCGAATTAGTTGTGTATGCAAGTACAGTATAGCGGACGGGCGACTAGCTGTAATATACATGTTCCAGCTCTCGGCCAAATGACCCGCTGCGGGCTGGATGCGGCAAAATCCCACACTGGACTAGTTGTGTATGCAAGTACAGTATAGCGGACGGGCGACTAGCTGTAATATACATGTTCCAGCTCACGGCCAAATGACCCGCTGCGGGCTGGATGCGGCAAACTCCCACACTGGACTAGTTGTGTATGCAAGTACAGTATAGCGGACGCGCGACTAGCTGAAATATACATGTTCCAGCTCTCGGCCAAATGATCCGCTGCGGGCTGGATGCGGCAAACTCCCCACACTGGACTAATTGTGTATGTAATAACAGTATAGCGGACGGGCGACAAGCTGTAATATACATGTTCCAGCTCTCGGCCAAATGACCCGCTGCGGGCTGGATGCGGCAAACTCCCACACTGGTCTAATTGTGTATGTAATTACAGTATAGCGGACGGGCGACTAGCTGTAATATACGTGTTCCAGCTCTCGGCCAAATGACCCGCTGCGGGCTGGATGCGGCAGACTCCCCCACCGGACTAGTTGTGTATGCAAGTGCATTACAGCGGACGGGCGACTAGCTGTAATATGCATGCTCTAGCTCTGGACCAAAATGGACCTGCTGCGGGCCGGGTGCGGCAGACTCCTACACCGGAACTAGTTTGTGTATGCAAGTGCAGTACAGCGGACGGGCGACTAGCTATAATATACATGTTCCAGCTCTCGGCCAAATGACCCGCTGCGGGCTGGATGCTGCAAACTCCCACACTGGACTAATTGTGTATGTAATTACAGTATAGCGGACGGGCGACTAGCTGTAATATACATGTTCCAGCTCTCGGCCAAATGATCCGCTGCGGGCTGGATGCGGCAAACTCCCACACTGGACTAATTGTGTATGTAATAACAGTATAGCGGACGGGCGACTAGCTGTAATATACATGTTCCAGCTCTCGGCCAAATGACCCGCTGCGGGCTGGATGCGGCAGACTCCCACACCGGACTAGTTGTGTATGCAAGTGCAGTACAGCGGACGGGCGACTAGCTATAATATACATGTTCCAGCTCTCGGCCAAATGACCCGCTGCGGGCTGGATGCTGCAAACTCCCACACTGGACTAATTGTGTATGTAATTACAGTATAGCGGACGGGCGACTAGCTGTAATATACATGTTCCAGCTCTCGGCCAAATGATCCGCTGCGGGCTGGATGCGGCAAACTCCCACACTGGACTAATTGTGTATGTAATAACAGTATAGCGGACGGGCGACAAGCTGTAATATACATGTTCCAGCTCTCGGCCAAATGACCCGCTGCGGGCTGGATGCGGCAAACTCCCACACTGGTCTAATTGTGTATGTAATTACAGTATAGCGGACGGGCGACTAGCTGTAATATACATGTTCCAGCTCTCGGCCAAATGACCCGCTGCGGGCTGGATGCGGCAGACTCCCACACCGGACTAGTTGTGTATGCAAGTGCAGTACAGCGGACGGGCGACTAGCTGTAATATGCATGCTCTAGCTCTGGACCAAATGACCTGCTGCGGGCCGGGTGCGGCAGACTCTCACACCGGACTAGTTGTGTATGCAAGTGCAGTACAGCGGACGGGCGACTAGCTATAATATACATGTTCCCAGCTCTCGGCCAAATGACCCGCTGCGGGCTGGATGCTGCAAACTCCCACACTGGACTAATTGTGTATGTAATTACAGTATAGCGGACGGGCGACTAGCTGTAATATACATGTTCCAGCTCTCGGCCAAATGATCCGCTGCGGGCTGGATGCGGCAAACTCCCACACTGGACTAATTGTGTATGTAATTACAGTATAGCGGACGGGCGACTAGCTGTAATATACATGTTCCAGCTCTCGGCCAAATGATCCGCTGCGGGCTGGATGGATGCGGCAAACTCCCACACTGGACTAATTGTGTATGTAATAACAGTATAGCGGACGGGCGACTAGCTGTAATATACATGTTCCAGCTCTCGGCCAAATGACCCGCTGCGGGCTGGATGCGGCAGACTCCCACACCGGACTAGTTGTGTATGCAAGTGCAGTACAGCGGACGGGCGACTAGCTATAATATACATGTTCCAGCTCTCGGCCAAATGACCCGCTGCGGGCTGGATGCTGCAAACTCCCACACTGGACTAATTGTGTATGTAATTACAGTATAGCGGACGGGCGACTAGCTGTAATATACATGTTCCAGCTCTCGGCCAAATGATCCGCTGCGGGCTGGATGCGGCAAACTCCCACACTGGACTAATTGTGTATGTAATAAACAGTATAGCGGACGGGCGACAAGCTGTAATATACATGTTCCAGCTCTCGGCCAAATGACCCGCTGCGGGCTGGATGCGGCAAACTCCCACACTGGTCTAATTGTGTATGTAATTACAGTATAGCGGACGGGCGACTAGCTGTAATATACATGTTCCAGCTCTCGGCCAAATGACCCGCTGCGGGCTGGATGCGGCAGACTCCCACACCGGACTAGTTGTGTATGCAAGTGCAGTACAGCGGACGGGCGACTAGCTGTAATATGCATGCTCTAGCTCTGGACCAAATGACCTGCTGCGGGCCGGGTGCGGCAGACTCTCACACCGGACTAGTTGTGTATGTAAGTGCAGTACAGCGGACGGGCGACTAGCTATAATATACATGTTCCAGCTCTCGGCCAAATGACCCGCTGCGGGCTGGATGCTGCAAAACTCCCACACTGGACTAATTGTGTATGTAATTACAGTATAGCGGACGGGCGACTAGCTGTAATATACATGTTCCAGCTCTCGGCCAAATGATCCGCTGCGGGCTGGATGCGGCAAACTCCCACACTGGACTAATTGTGTATGTAATAACAGTATAGCGGACGGGCGACACTAGCTGTAATATACATGTTCCAGCTCTCGGCAAATGACCCGCTGCGGGCTGGATGCGGCAAACTCCCACACTGGTCTAATTGTGTATGTAATTACAGTATAGCGGACGGGCGACTAGCTGTAATATACATGTTCCAGCTCTCGGCCAAATGACCCGCTGCGGGCTGGATGCGGCAGACTCCCCCACCGGACTAGTTGTGTATGCAAGTGCAGTACAGCGGACGGGCGACTAGCTGTAATATGCATGCTCTCCAGTTCTGGACCAAATGACCTGCTGCGGGCCGGGTGCGGCAGACTCTCACACCGGACTAGTTGTGTATGCAAGTGCAGTACAGCGGACGGGCGACTAGCTATAATATACATGTTCCAGCTCTCGGCCAAATGACCCGCTGCGGGCTGGATGCTGCAAACTCCCACACTGGACTAATTGTGTATGTAATTACAGTATAGCGGACGGGCGACTAGCTGTAATATACATGTTCCAGCTCTCGGCCAAATGACCCGCTGCTGGCTGGATGCGGCAAACTCCCACACCGGACTAGTTGTGTATGCAAGTGCAGTACAGCGGACGGGCGACTAGCTGTAATATGCATGCTCTAGCTCTGGACCAAATGACCTGCTGCGGGCCGGGTGCGGCAGACTCCCACACCGGACTAGTTGTGTATGCAAGTGCAGTACAGCGGACGGGCGACTAGCTGTAAATACTGCAGTAGGTTACCTGTGCCTGCGGCAACACACTGTAACGGCAATGTATCTATCAGTAATGACTTTCTCTTTACTATAGTGTAATGCAATTTAAAGTACAGAATATGTTATTAGGTTTGTTGATTCACGTTCTCCAGGTATAGATTTAAATATAGTTTTAACAAAACAAAATACCTTGTTAATTTTTTTTTTTAATTAATTACAAATAATAATAATAATTACTTTGTCTTCTATAATATTATGGTCACAAGTTGGCCTGTATAGTTTTTTACCCAACATCACGTCTAGTGCACACGTCATAAACAATAATTAACTATCGTATAACTTTTATTTTTGTATAACTATAAGTTTTTACATATGTGACAATTTTTAATAATAAATAATACCATATCAGTCTTCACTTCTTAATTTAAAAGTAGTATTTTATCGTAAAAACCTAAATATAGAACCAGAACTAACATTAAACTATTGAAAATTATTACTACGATACGTGCACTCGTATGGCTATAAATTGAAACTGTGATATTCTTTAAATTTACATCCATCTTCACAGCGTTTACATATCATTATGTATGGATTTTTTATATACATACGTATATATATATATACATATTATGATATATATATATATATATATTATATATATATTTATATATATTTATATATATATATATATATATATATATAATCTGAATTCTAACATTCTTAAGTAACAAATATTACATCTGATTAGAAAGGTTGAAACGTTGTTTATTTTGTTAGTTAGGCTTTTCTATAATATTACTATCTTAATTTTTCGCTTCATATGAAAACACATTGTTTGAATTTACATAAAGGCTTCATGATGAAGATTTATGTCAATAACAAAATTAATAAAGCTTCATTATTGGTCGAAAAATTACTCCAAATGTTATTAGACCATTTCCTGTAATAATAACTTGTAGTATAATCACAAAAAATGTTGATAGCTTTGAAATAATCCCTTAGAAATATTAAAATAAGCAAATTTAATGTAGAGAGGACTATTTTTACCATAATTGTTTAAACTACAGGAGGAATAAAATTTTGATGGGAATGAATTAATATTAGGCCTACTTTAAGTTAGTCTAAGTATATAAAGATAAATTGCTAATTTATAATTTATAATTTCTTCTTGAAGCGAACGATAAACACGTATTTCAATTGGAATTAGTGTTATGTTACCGTTTACCAGGTTATAAATTATGTATCAAATTTATAAAAATTAAACATCATCATCATCACTTTTATACTCCACAGCTGTAAAGTACAGTATTTTTGTATAAAATGATTCAAAATATTAGATTAAAACCGTCTTGTTGTAAATATAGTTTACAGTTTATACTAGCTTTACAGCGGATTGTTTATAAAGAAAGGTCTAACAGGCTTAGTTGTATATCTGAGTACAATAATAACGTCTGAGATTTGTATTCAGAAAGGAAATGACTGTATCAACATGATACTACTTGACCGGAAATAGAGATATTTCAGTTCCGGTCTTGATAAACGCACAATGCTACTCCAGTTAGTAGTAACACAGGCCTATATATGATAATACATCAGTGAAATAATTATATCATATAAATACAATTTCTACTGGAATTAATTTTTCAAACATAAAAAGTTACCATATAAAACAATTTGAATTTATTATTATTTTGTTCAGATAATTTACACGTTATTTATATTTAACTTTCCATTTCTGTATAGGAGAATAAAGTTGGAATTTTATATGCATTTTTTTATTTTTTAGTAGAAATTTATTATCAATAGTATTTGGTATTTACATACAAACATACGAGTAAATAATATTTCATAAATATGACCTATTTGTAACCATTACTAACTGTGTTAAATTATTTTTTGTTTAAAAAAATTATTTATTACCATAAAATATTAACGTCAATTTCAAATTTTTAATAGTTTTTATTTTTATTAACTAGAAGGTAGTGGCACAGATTAAGATGAAGCACAGCAAAACAAAAAATTTAACTTGGTAAATACAGTAAACTACTAAAATATAACAGTTAGAGCATGTCTAAGAAGGGTCCATCATTTAGGCATTTTGTAAAAAATTTTCATTTAAAAACAAATTTTTTTTATTACTTAATCTATTAATATTCCCAATCATTACATACATCTGACATTTTAAAACATTTTCCGTGTTACCTTATTCAATTTTTATTTGTTAATTAGGGACTTGATAATCTTGTTTTCTGTCCAGTAGTCCGTCTATTTATGCAATAATTCTTGATAGAAAGATCATAGAAAGATACTTGAAACTTGTTATATAGGTTCTTCTTGGGTCAAAGCAGAATCCAATTGATTTGGAGATCACCAACACAAAGAGCAGAACTGTGTGTCTCCTTTTCCTTTTGTGACATAATACTTGACAGTAATGTCTTAGAGATTTGAAACGTTGTGCAGTGTTTACTTGATCGTACTTAAATATAACAAATTCCATTGTTAGTCTTTGAACTTATAGTACAATTAATTGCATAATATGAAGAGCTATTTTTCATATATAATTTTAAGCAACTGCATTGAACAAACTTAAAATTATTTTTTTAATAACAGCATAAAAATAATTTCTATTATAATTTGAACTTTTTAAATTTAAATAAGATGATTGTACCTATATGATGATACTATAAAATTTGATGAATTTTTCAAAGAATCAAATACGATTGTTATTGTTGCTATCATAACTATTATTCTATTTGGCGGGAGAATCAAACAAGTATACGATTCAGTATTATAGGTACGGTGATATTGCCCTATACAGGTTTGCTACTATACAGTTTGCAACAGGTTTTACACATTTACATAATACTACTCAATCTCATTACTCATTACTGAGAAATCACAGTCTGCATTTAGACAAAAGGAAATGCTCCGGTCTTTGTCTAATAAATATATAAACATTCTAGTCCAATACATAAAAGAAACAGTTACTAAATATATTTAAAATTACTCGTAATTGTTAAATAAATAAACATAAATTTATTTATTGATGTATTAATTTTTTTTTTCGAGTAAGCCAATGTAAATGGGAGGTTAAATATTGTGATTTGTATTCAGAGTTTTTCATTTGGATGATACAGCACACAGGCAGCCGTATACAATTCTGATCGTATCGTGAATCATATTAGTTATTATTTCTTTGATATAAACCCTCTAATCACTAATACTCCGATCAAATCTATACAAAATGCAAAATATATTTATTTAATGCATTTGGAACTGTAAGACCTTTTTAATTTACTTATTATACGGCATTTATTAACATCTATTCAAATTAATGTTCTTTAGGAAGAATTATATTTGGATCTATAACAACATAATTGTGTACATCTAACCTATTGGCTATCCTTAAAGTGGCAATCGTCTTTAACAGATCCGTAAAATATAATTTTTTCAATGCTTTTCACCACATTATATTGTTACATTTTTCATAATACTTCCTTTATATTTTCCAATATTTAATAATATGCTAAACAATAAAACTCTTAAGATTTTACGTAATTGTATCCATAGAGTTTACTAAATTAAAGTAAATGTTTATTTGTTTTCACCATTTCTATGCAAATTCGTTTTACCATAGGTCGTTTACTATTTTAATATTTTAACAAAAAAGGTTTTATGGGACCAAAATAAACCATAAAAATTATATATTGGTTCTGATTAAAAGAATGAATTTGAAAGAGAATTGCTGTTTTTGAGTTTCTGCACAAGGTAAAAAATATCTTTGGGTTACTAAAATATGCTTTGTAAAAAACACAACACTACAACACATTTTAAAATACATCTCAATATAAATCATTCGTTTTTTCTAAAAACAGTCTCCAAATCCAAATCATAAACGATGTATACAACAATACCTCTTTTGAAGTACATAGTGTCTTTATACCTTATAAACAAGCTTGCAAAAACAAGTCATTTTAGTCATTTGAATGACTAGATTTCACTAAGAGGATATCTAGTTGTCTGTGAGCTTGGTGTTATTTTCTATGGAACTACTGTTCAGTAAAGTAGATTCACATTATTACCTTATTATAAAAATAGCATTTTTTTAATTATTTTTATATAAAAATATTTTTATTTCACTACTGTTAAAACCTACTATATACTAGAAAGAGCTTTATATATGAGGGTAAATGTAAGTGGATATAACTAATAATATTGTTACGCTACAAATGGGATGGATTATACTAATCTTGTAAAAATATTAAAACACTTAATAAAATTTATAATTATTCTTACCAATACGTTTGATTCTTTGATACTTTGATACCAAATACTTCCGGTTCCTCAATGAATATTTAGGCCTATCCGTTGATAGCTACTGAACTGAATAGGTTTTAAACCAAAACTGTCAATACATTCTTCATACAAACAAATGTCTTTCTTTCGTCTCTTTTTCAATATTTTTTTTCAATTAAAGGAGGAAGAGCTGTATGGTTACCCTCATAATAATTTAAGCTAATTTCTTAACATTATATTCTGATTTTAATAATATAGCAAAATTTGCATGAAGATAAACATCATGCAAAAGTTAAAGCCATTAGGCCAGTTTATTTTTTCAGATATAGTTTCTACGGCAGGCAAACGGATAGAAAGACAAAAGAATAAAACAGATACAATCGAATTTTTTTCCATCTTCACAATTCGTAGGCTTTGCTAAACGTCAACGAATTATTACTTTGAATAAATTCTTAAACTTACAATAGAACTATTTTTTTTTTTTTAAGTAATATAAGTGTTTTAACTGAACAAATGTTTACTAATATATTTCTAGCAGAATTTGAACTATTTTATATAGATAGTATAATAGCAAAAATGTAATATAAATTAAAAGCAAATAACGAAAGAAATGAGGAATACATACAATATTATGGGGCGCTTCTATCCTTGCAGTTTATTCAGGAATTTCCGATAACACCATTAAAATATAAGAGGGAATATTTATGTAATTAAACTATTTATGTCGTATTTGACTACGCAAAGCTATAATGGTTTACTTTTAAAACAAATTAATCACTTATAGCACAAATAACCCCTGCGGTATGTACGTCCACTGATGTACTAGCTATATATTACACTAACTATACTAATTGCACTTCTAAAACGTTTGTCGCAAATATCAGTTAAATATACCAAATATGTTTAACTTAATTTTATTGCAACCTTTAAATTTTACTTCTCAGACTAATTTTATGGAATATACAACTAGTGTGATTTAGGTCTTAATGAGGAAAGATAACTACGAGGAAAATTTATTCAAAGTCCTATTATTGTGAAAACAATGATGATGATCGATTTTAAGACAGAGAAGTATATGTATTGTTAATTACGTTTTAAGAATGTTAGCATTGAAACTGTACTAAATTAAAAATGTTTTTTCATAAAATAAAAAGTAACAAGGAGGTTGGTGAAGTGTATTACATGTGAAAACACTTGAGAAGCCACGTAAGCCTACGTGGGGTCTATATTACGTAGAAGAACACAAAGGCACCAGCTAACCTCTGTGTCACTGACGTGATTTTAGGGCAACTCTCCCTACATTCCGAAAACACCTCTAAATCCTTATTCTAGTTTAAACTGATATTTTCATAGCGCAAGATAGCGGTACATTTGTCACGCAACAGACTTTGCTGAAGTTGCCTGTAAAGTTTTAAGTGTGTAGCTTATTTAATTACCGAGATTAACTGCATAGATAGGGCCAAACTGCATAAAAGTAATAGTTACAACTCCCAGGCAGAGAGAAAGAGAATTTATACCGCTCCTATGAGTAATATTGCCTTCAAGTAAACCCCATAGATGGATATACACAATCATCAAACTATGGCATATCTGTGTAGAAATAAAATTTCACGTAAAATTTAAAATCTATTGATGATTGTATTTAGATATCTTGTGCTTAAATGTGTTACTATGTCACACACAACGTTTTGAACTTGAAGACACTATTCTCATTTTGTATAAAAATCTGTTTACACTACAATTTTCCCTTACCATAATAGTTAACCATAAATCCGTTATAAAGGTTTTCGAAATAATCAATCCTATTTTACAAAAAGTAAAATATATAAATCATCGTTAAACTCGATATACGGAATAATTTGCCTGTACATACCTATTTGATTAGGTAAGCAAAAATAAACTAAAACACCGTTATTGTATTAGATTTATTATATACTTTAAAATGTGTCATTACACATATGCAATATTAATTACACGTACTATAAATTTGTGGAATCGTATAACTTATGGTTTTAATTAATCTTCTTATTACTTGTCATAACACTACAGCACGTCATTACTTTTTTAGCTTGCAAAATCGAATTATTTTTATATAGTAGTAACATTGACTCTATAAACAATATTTCTCTCGTGTAATAGTTTAAGCTAATATTTGGTTCAGTTTTTATTATATACTAGTCTTTTTCACCGTACACAAAAAATGTTTTAAAAAGAATGTTTCTTATCCTTATTAATACAATTGATTCGCATTGTTTCCATTCACCCGTCTGGTTATATGTAACATATTGTTACATCAGCTATACCTTTTTATAGAAAGGCTCTAATTTAATATAAAGAGAATTTTAGGCGATGTATCACAGGAAGTTGCTGTGAGAGAGGTGCCGTAGGTGATACCGATACCTCGAATTTCAAATAAGGACAGGTTTTGAGTACTGTCTCACCGGATTTCATTGAGAGAAGGGTGCCATCTGTTACAAATCGATACTTATAACTCAATATAAGAGGGGTGTGGAATCAAAACTCACTAACTAACTCCAATCAAGAAATTTTTAATAATCGTAAAAAACTGTTTTGGATGGTTACCCATGGTTTGGAATAAGAGTAATGATTTTTTTAAATAAAAAAATAATCATTAAAACACTTTCTTATATAACATAAAATTATAAAATTTTACACTGTGTTCTTGTAAATTAGAAAATAAATTTGGAGTTAAAGAGTTTTGACACACACACCTGGAGTTAGAGATGTTTTTACCTGTAACGAATTGGAATTAGAGTTTTTATCCTCAAAAATATTAATAAGTTTTATTACCAAGTATTAATTTTTGTTGATTGAAGAACTCAAATTTAATTGTGGTTTTAGTTCAACAGTTTAGTCTCTTTATTAGTATTAGTTTTTATAGATAGATTACTGTCAAAACAAAGGCAGATTTACATAAACCTAAGTATTAAAGGTATTGAAAATAGGTAAAACTCGTGGCACAAAAGTTTTTTAATTTCCTCCTACATAAATATAGAATCCCAAAAAATAATAATATAACATTTTTTATTATTACAAGTAATTTTTCTTCTATGTCGGCTTCGGGTGCTGTAGTTCCGTTTAAAAACCACAACAAAGAACTGTAGTGTAGATCTTCCAGATTATACCAATTTTCTCCATAATGTTTAACTAAGAACTTTTTCACATCATTCTTTTTTTGCGTTGCTAAGAATGTTTTGTTTCTAGTATGTATGGGCTGTGGAACAATGTCTCTTGCAGTTTTTCCTTCAAGAAAGAGTGAGCTATAGCTTGCACAGTCGCTAAGGTAAGGAATTTCTCCACGCACTGTATTTTTTTCTGGGTAATCAAATGGGTTTCTTGAGATTTTTTTGTTCCGGGTAAAATCTTATTAAATTCGAAATTTTAAATGCCATTGATTGGTTGACTTGAATGTGCTATTGACACATTTCTTGAAAACGAGGATATTGCAGTCTTTTCCGACAATCTTGACGGTTGCAACTCCTGAGATTATATTGTAAACTTCCTTTGGGATTTTGTATTACTTCCAATTTTCCTAAGAACTTTCCCTACATTACCAAAGACCCTGTCAGGAGGAAGAAAACTGTGTCCAGTTACAGGGATAAACTATTTTGACTTCATTGATATGGTCAAGAGCAAATGACTCCAGCCAATAGTTTACCATGGCTATGATAGCGGAGTTTTTATTTTTTCCGGCGCGCATCCGTTGGAAACTATGCGCACTTTTTCGTAATTCTCCTAGTCAATAGAGTTAAGTGTATAGAAAATGCAAGACGATATTGTGTCTGAATCTCTACAGAATTGGTCCTCTGTCCAGTAATATGACGTCACATTCGATTCATCAAACTTAGACTTGCTGTGACCCTCTCACAACTGTGAAGTTCAGGACATAAATTTGTCGGCTATAATAAGTTGACTGATTTGGCACTTTTGGTAGGGGGATGTTTTTTGGTAGTCATAAGAGAGAATCAATAGTTTATCTTCTTTGTCTTGTAGATTTTTGTAAAATGCGTCGTATTTTAATCTATTCACTCTTTTTTCTATCAACAAGTCATTTTTAAGTGATGGATCTTTCGATCCTTTTGATCTCGCTTGATTCTTTCTGCTAAGCTCAAACAGGTAGTCCAGACATCTGATTCTGGGGTAACCAAATCCTATATTATATTTTTTATTAAATATATTCCGTAAAAAACTTTGTTTTACTAACAGATTTTCTGGGTTTGAAATACACCCTCCAAAGCTTTTTTGTATTCAAATCAGAAGATGCACACAATCTCTGGTTTTTTTCTCTATAATAATGACTTTCCAAGCATTTCAGAGAGTTGATAAACTCCATTACAACTTGCCTTTTAGGTCCAAATGTAGCTTGTCTCTAAACCACGTCTTTTTTCTCCTATATCTTCATTTTTTAAATATTTTTTAGTTACTGTTTACTAGGTACCGGGACACATCTAATATGTTTATGAAAGATTCCATACAAACCGGAACTTTTTTCTTTTTTGGTATTAGTATCAAAATATTTCGTGGTTCTCAAACGAGAAGGCCTAGATTTTGCATTTGCTGCTTGTTTTTCTGCTGATATTGGTCTTCGTCTTTTGATGTTAAAAGTTTCAGTGTACCTCAAAATGAAGTTCTGCTGATACTGTCTATCATGTTTTTTATTAAATCGCTCATGAAAGATCTTCATATCTCTCATAGTTAGTGAATGGCATAAGAAACTGGCCTTCTCTGTGATTACAAGTAGGGTAAGTTTGAAGATCTTTAGGCTTGTACCCGGAACAGAATAACACAAATTTCAGACTTCAGTCTTAAATAATGTTTTATTCTGCCTCAGTTGTGACAGTAGTGCTTAAATTAAACAGGCCTAACTATATTTTAGGTACCATATCATGACATCTGCAGAAAAATGTCTTCTAGAAGTAAAAAAAATTTGAAAATAAAAGCTTAAAAGATAAACAAACCTTAGGTCTATGACTATGCTACTATTGTAAAGGAATGTATTTACCTAGCAGACTTTTGCTTTGGTTTTCTTCCAACCATCTGGATTTGGCGTCCTCTTCCTTGGTCTACCACCTGGCTTCACTGGAGTAATTAACAACTCCATACTCTAAAAAAATAATTAAAATTCCAAGCTCAATAAAACAAATGTGTAGAACACAACCCTTAAACACAGCATAGAAAACATAACCAAAACCAACTAAGCCAGCTATTGATTCAGTGCTGTACTCTGATTGGCCAAAGTATCAATGAACACTCTGCCCTCATTGGCTGAAAAAGTTAAAGATCTAAACTCCCTAAACGCCATGGACCTAGTGAGTTTTGATTCTGACTAGCAATTTTAATATTCATTTTTTAATGTTATCTAGTAGGGTTTGACATGAATTAAGTTTACATATGGATAGAGGGCTAAACAAAGAATAATATGCAAAATTAATCTAAAATTCAAATATCTTGGAGTTAGTGAGTTGTGATTCTGCACCCCTCATAAGGAGAGTTTGGGGAGCGCTGTCTCACCGGATATCACTGAAAGACAGATTCCGTCTGTGACACATCGATAACTCTAATGAAAAATCAGTCTTTGACTTCCTTTTGTTCTTTACTGTGAGAAATATAATAAATTTGTAACAAGTAAGTTTTTCAATTTAAAGTGAAGATTTTACAGATACAATTCTCTATTACGTTTAACATTATTTATTTTCTCCTAATCGATATACTATTTGTAAAGATGTTATTTTAATTGCTATACATGGGCTATTAAAGGGCGATACATGAATAAATACACGATTTGTAGTTAGTAGCCATAGTTCAGTAATTTAAGAGAGATAAAACACTTAAGTTAAAATTTTGAATATTATAGAATTTAGAATTATGTTCCCTTATTATCAAGTATTTAAAAAAAATATGTTTTACTTATATTGAAAACCTACCACCAAAATATCTTCTGGATTGATATAATTATTTATAATATATTTTGTTATTACGTTAATAATATAAATGTAATATTTATTACATATTACATATCTAGTTTGAAATTCTTAAAAATTCGTATGTTTTTTACAACACTCTCGCAGACAATTCTTTGTACGTGGTAATTTTTGCAATAAATGTAATTCCGACGTAATGCGTAGATAGGCCATAATAAAGGGACTTTTTTATTCGAAGAAGCATAGAGACCGACGATGTGCTCCCTTAGAGCTCAGAACTTAGTAGGCGGAAGCTTTAATCTTGGGGTTTTCCACCACCCAAAATTTTCTTCATAGATGGAAATTCCGTTAACTGTAATAAATTATGATAGCAGTCTCTCAAGGTATTGAGCTTTTTAAGTTGAAGGTACAGTGGGAAAAATGTTAGAAATGTATAACATTCTAAAGAAATTATTCCTGCTTTCCCGTCTGATGAGATGACTTTATCAAGATAAAACCGTAAGTTGTACTTTCAGTATCGGTTTCAGAACAATATGTCTCTTGTGAACGGTCAATCACCTTTAACGTCATTGTGATGTTGCTTATTGTTTTCCTTTTTTACTCATGTTGAATAACATTTACGTTAAAGTTCAAATTCTATGATATGTAATTTTTTAAGGTATTAAAACATGCCTAAAGTATTATTAACTCCTTGTAAAAATGGATACTGCTCTTCCTTTTGACAAAACCTTCCAACTAAAGAGAATTTCAGAGTTAGCTTGCTCATCACGTATTATATTAAATCTCCAATATCGACATTACATAGTTTAAAAGTTATAGTTACACCATCCTTCGGAAACAAGAACAAATCATTATGTCTCCCTGACACCAATATTGTGGACAGATATTACAAAAGTTCAAGATGGGAAAACATCCCGCTGGATCTAAACTGCTTTTGTAAAACATATTTAGATAAAAGACTTCTTAAATTTTTATTTAACTACTTTTCATCTTTCCTGCGAGTGATGCGTTTGAATAGTAAAATAAAGCACCTACATTTACGATTAATATCCAAGAAATATATATGTTTAAAGATACCATTCGTTATTTCTTATAAGACAGTTAGATACATATTATCTTTTCAAATTACTAAAACAACTACTGATTATTAAATACCAGATTGGTTGTCACAGTTTGATTATAGTTCTCAATTTATTATATTTCCTAAAGGTGTGTACTTTAATAAACTTCTTTAAATTTGTTACAATAACTAGTTTGATTCAATTTGAGAACAAGCGTAAAGTTTAGGTCAATAATATATTTATAATTTTAAAACTGTTTTGGATATCAATACCATAATATTATATCACCTTGAATCCTATTTTTGAAAATGTAAGAGAGCTCTTTTATAGTTTGCCCAAAAAGTATAGAAAAAATCAACATTTCAGGTATGGATCTAATGCAAGTTGTAATTTAGACTCGTGAATATATTTTTTGTATTACTTTAACCTCAAAAACATTTCTTGCAGCGGTTTTTATTTCAAATTCTTGCAAGTCAAAGTACATTCTCATTATTCTTTTCCGCAACTATATCTTCAAATCTCACTGTTTGTTAATATGTCTGAATACCACGTATTCTCTTTAAATGCTATCAGGAATTTTCTACTTCTCTACTACTCTGCTCATATCTCAAATATGAGCATCCTATATATTTTACAAAATTTATTAATTTAGCGAACTAGGCCTACGTATATAATCCACCGCTGCTAATAATAATTCAAATGTAATTTAAATAATCAATTGATAACGATTTTTAGGTGAATTAAAGTAAAACATATAGGTATTAAATAAGTAATATTGTAACTTTGATTTTTAAAACATTTCGATATTGTGGTACGTCGTCATTGAAACACTAACATAGAACAGATGTAGCAAGTGCAAATGTTGCCCGCTCCTAATATAATAAATGCTATAAGTATGTGCTGTTATCTGAAATAGTTTTGAATGTATTAAAAAGTATAAAATACGTATATTCATACTTACGTGTAGAGAGTTAGAGACGACGTCCTTTATGGCATTATTTTCACTATAAAGCACCATTAAGTTTTATGACACCACCAAGAGAAAGTGTTTCGCCACAGAAACAACACTAGAACTGAGTCGAACTTCACGGATTAGGACAGTATATCACTCAAAAGTAACTTTGTTTAAAAAAAAAATAAGAAAGATGCAGTGAATCAAGCAAGACGGTTAATCATGCATCCCACTTCGTCAGCATTTTCCTTTAGGCTGCTTCTATCTCAAGACTTTTTTAAATAGTTTTCAAATCATTGTATACAATTTTAGAATTAAGCAAACAATGCGAAAAACACATCAATATCGGTCTAAAATAAGCACTAAGGTATGACTGTTTTATATTATTACAATCTGCTCGTATACAGACACAAATATATTACAAAAAGACAATAAGAGACTACAAAAGTGCTTAAGTTGGTTAACAATAAAAACTCTCTAAAGATCCTGAATCGTACTTTTTTTAAAGTAATTACATTATAGTAACTATTTGCAAGTTTTATCGAGTTCACAAGTGCAGTCCATGCTGTTATGTATGCTGAAAATACATTCTAACCTAACCTTGTGTACAAAACAATGGAGCTTAATATTATTGGTGTATATAGAATATATGGGAAAAAGGCTAAGTAATAAATATTCAGTTTGTTTATTTTTTTAAGAGATTATCTATAATATTTTGATTAAATTATTTGTACGAAAGTGGGCATATACATTTAAATATTAATAAAAAAATAAACAGTCGTAGACAGGATTTTAACCTGCGTTAACTGTAACTTAGACCCAAAGTCTAACGTCTTAGCCCGCTGGGCAATCGACCACTAAAAAAAGCGCACAGGGTTCATTTCATTTGTTTCGTAAATATTTGTGATGCTTTATGCATACCTTGCATGTATGAGCCATGTTTGTAAATATCAAACCAACCACCGATTCCTAAATAGATATACAAAAGTAAAACAGTCTCTTTATATGTCTACTTGAGTGAAGATGGTTAAATGGAAAACGGTCTCATAACATCCCATTAAACATTTTTAAGTTCATTAATAAATTATTTAGTAATGAAACAATCCAAGGGTTTCAATATAAGTACATGTTTTACTACAATTATTAAAGTATTGAATCATTAAACTATATAGATTGTTGTTAATTATTCTCAAATTATAGTAACTTAGTTTTTTGGTTACATTTATGTTTATTGCGTATATAACTTTTTAATTTTATAAATATTTTATTTTATTATAGGTTGTGTTCAACATTTAATTCAATAGCAAACTGGCTTAAATAATCAAATGTGTATTAAATCACTTTTTGTATAAGGACAGTTATATCTCTCTGCGATTGAAGGATGTCTTGAGAATTTGATTGGTGCTTCTGTTTTGGATCTAGAAACCAAAACTAATTGTTAAGCCCTTTGAGATATTGAGCTGTGTTGTAGAACTAAGCGGTTCAAATCTAACTTGACCACTTACCTCCCAGCCGTTCCATCTGTGTCTTGGCTCCCTTAATAATTTCTGAGTAAACATACTATAGAACTCAATTACCAACTCCGTTAGACCTATGTCAGTTACTACTGGCTACTATCTATCAGTATAAACGTAGTATACTGGTACTTCATCTTGTATATTATTCATCTTATATATTTAACTGTTCCGGTTTAAATTTCAGTTAGAATATTACCAGATCTTTTAATTTTTAAATTTCAGTTTTTTCTCTAACTTTTTATTGTTTCGTTCTCTGTTTTTCAAAAGTTCTTTTTATGTTTCTATTCCAAAAACAACACTTTCATTGCAATTATGAGTATATGATCAACGAAACAAATATATGAAATAACATTACAAATGAAATATAAATATAGCACAGAATAATTCGTGTAAACTATCTAGCGAGAATGATAGAATTAAAAAATAGTTTATTTATTTATCACTTTTATTAAACAATGAAGCTTTATTATTCTTAAATGATTTGAACCGTAAAAAATAATCAATTCACTGATTAGAGCCTACGTACATCTTCAATGGAACTTATTTTATATCATTGTTTGTTTATCATATTTGCTCTCCATTAATTGATGTGGAAAGAGTACTACAAATAAATCTAAAATGAAGACTACACTGGCATACTGATTGTTCAACAATTAATGTTAAGAAAATTAGACATCAGGAAGTTGTACAAAATAAGCTGTCATTGCTATCATACATCACCTAATGCTAAATTACAAATGCAAACTCAATTAATTACCAGGCTTTTGTGATCTGCTACTGACTACTATCTATCAGTCTATTATACTATTTCGTTTTATACATTATTCATCTTATATATTAAATTGTTAAATTTAAAATTTGAGTTACATAATTTTTAGACCTTCAATAGTAAATATCAGTTTGCTCTTTTACATTTTTTATTTCGTTCTCTGTAATTTATAAATACATTTTCCGTTTATATTAAAAAACTGTGACTTTCGTTAAGATTATGGGTAAACAACCAACGGATAAATAGATATCATACAATTTCAAATGAAACATTTATAAATATATAGGACGGAATAATATATGTAAACTACCTACCGAGAATCAAAAATTTAACTAATGGAACTATGTGTATTATAATGCAGAAAAAATTAACAACCAAAAGAGCCAATATAAATAAGGATGTGTGTTTTGGAAAATTACAAGTCGTTTACTTATTGATCTTTAATTAATTGATGAGCAAAAACCTAACATGAAAACCACATCGGCATGCTGTTTTGTTCTACACTTTATCTTGATGTTAAAAAAATTATATACTAGTACATTCTTGGCAAAAATATACCAAACTAAGCTATCTGTCATTGCTATAGTACTCAGATATTGCTATTTCGCCTACAGATAGAAGTAGATGTATTGTTGATCAATTTATTTATTTATTTAACTTCCAACGGTCAAAAGACACACAACGTGTTACATTTTTACAAAAGTTTCTAAAGATGACTAATACTTATACACAAAAAGGACCATGGCAAACATGCAACGGGACTTAAAACTTAAAGAAAAAAAAACTTAAGGTATGAGAAGGGACAAGCCAAACATGCAACTGGACTGGATCAATACAGCTAACATTACGCAACAATAACAATCAATTATACTATATAATTTACAATAAATATAACTATATTAGTAAAGATAAATAAAATCTACGTAATTTTAATAAAATATTAACAGTATTAGAGTAACAAAATAGAATCTACAGAATTCGTAATAAATGTTTACAATGATAACAAATAAATAACAATAATAATTAACAATAATTTATAATAAATTTGAGGATCATGACAAGTAAATAGAATTAGAAAAAAAAAATTAATAAACATGCACCATATGTTACATTAATAAATACATATTTGATTATAGAATACAGACTCTATGCAGTGTCTTCCAGTCCAACAACTTCTTTTTGAAGGCCTCCTCACTTGTACAAAACAGATCAATGACGTCCGGCATGTTGTTGTCCAGCAGTTGGAGGCGAGGAAAAGTACTGTGGAACAAGTACTGGGTTGAGTACTGACGTCTCTAGCGAAAAGATGGGGTTGTGGCGCAGGTGTCGAGAAGTGCTGAAGTCCACCTTGACAAGTAGATCTGAGGCATCAATGTTCGAGTTAATCAGCTTCTTCAGGAACAGTAGGTCATTGATTATTCGTCTTGTGTGAAGTGGCATCAAGTTTCAACTGAAGTTACAGATCATGAATTGGAGCAGTGCGGTCGAAGCCTAGCAGCACATCAACAAAACGGATGAAACGGGTTTTGAACGTTTCTCAAGTCCATCAATCTGTCCAATCAAGTAAGAGCTCCAAACAGGTAAGAGTATTCCAGTAAAGGTCTCACCAGATGGATGTAAAGGATCCGTAGAGCATGAATATAGAAAATGCTGCGGCTGTTCCTTATGACGAAGTATAGGACAGAATTAGTTCTTTTTACAAATATAGTTAATATGTTCTTGATGGTTTTTAATTAGGGAAAAGTATGACTCCAAGGTCTTTTATCATCAGAGAACGCGAGAGGGGTTGATCTTCAAGTTTCTAAGGGAAGATGATAGGTGTGCTAGACCTGGAAAAAGATATCATAGAGCAATTAGAAATATTTAAGAAACATATAAGAAATTATTTATACTGTTCTATAAAGCTTGAAAATTCAATAATTATTCACTGTTTAATTAAAATATTCATTGTATTGGGTCGGGGTACGGACTATTGGCTTGAACCAATCCACAACACATTAAAAGTGATAGCCTTTTTGTACAAACTGAAATTTTATAAATTATAAATTACATTTGAAACTTATTGATTTAATAACTGTTTTCATACGCAAGAAATTACAATAATTTTCTTACGATAAAATTTGTGTCGGGTCATTCTTAATATAGTTCACTCATTATACGGTATATCGTAATCTGGAGACTTAATCATCATTGATATATTATATACTTTTGCTGTAGTCCTTATAATTCAACTGATCCCTCGTTTACTGCTTAAGTAACACAATTTTAAACACATGAATATTTCTTTTGTTTACAGCCTGCCATAGAACTCATTATTAAGGATTTATATGAAAATGTAAAAGTAAATATTATAATAAGTCAATAATGTGTAAATATATTCTTACCGCAGCAATTATAAATTCCAGCTGGTCGTGTTTCCTAATTATTCCAGTCCTAAAGTATTTTGTAAAGGAACACATTTAAAATATGCATAACATTATAAAAAAGTAATTTTTTAGGATAAAAAAATCATTAAAATTTTAAGGAGCAAAACGTATTTAACAAATACACAAATTCCTTAAAAATGTTTATGTAAACTGTACTCCATATTTCATATCTCTCTCCTCCGTATCACACCAACCCGAATATGGATGCTCTTAAAAGCATATACTTTTTAAAAAGCATTTATGTAATGAATTTACTGAATGGCAGCGAAGCTTAATAATCAAAGTCCAGGAAAATTTAATTTGGGTCTGTATATTAGTCTCTCTGTATCCACGATTACTCAAGAACTTTACACGAAGATTTATTTCTATATTACAAATATTAAGTATAAAGTAGGTGCATGTGGCCCCATGGAATTTGGATAAGTGTAGGGAACATTTTTACATTTATCATATGGGTAACAATGGTTGCCACACGAAAACCGGAGTATAAAACAATGTTAACTAAACTCAGTACAGTAGTATGGAATTTTAAGACATATTGACACATTTGGGCTAGATTTATTTGGGATTTAGCAAATAATTTTCTTTCCTGTATTGGTTAACCATGGTGGTAATGAGAAAATAAGAGAATAAGTAAGTTTGTAAATAAACTCAAAACACCCAAGAGACGTTTAAACATGTTATATATTTACCACGGGTAGCCTAAATATCTCAAGACATACTAAATCGTGATATAGTGATTAGCTTTGAAAATATTGTTTTATAATTGATACTAAAACCCAGTTTAATGAATAAAAATATGAATTTCCCATAATAGGCCCAGAAAATTTGTAATCATAAACTTTTTATTTTGCAATAAATTTACTTCCTAAAAGAGTTTTATAATAAGAAATTTTTAGTAAAACTTCTTTTGTGTTTGCTTCTCTGTCTGTGTTATCTGTCCGCAATATATCCTATGCAATTCCCCCCCCCCTCCTCACCATACACACAAACATATTTGTGTCTCTGGAAAAAAGTATAAAAAACCCAGCAGAATGAATTTACCACACTTACTTTCAATGTTATAAAAATAAAAGCCTTTATTCCGTTCCGGTGTTTCATGATCACACTCACGCACCTCTCCTCCCAATACACCCGTGGCTGCCGTAAGACAGTGTATATCTTAACATTATTCCTTTTATCGTATTTCCTTTAAATTTCATGTACATAAATGCCCTTATATCTCTGTGGATAGTTCACTGTGATATTCAGTATGTATTGAGACAGTTATGAGCTGAATAAGTAACAAAAATGACTGCGTGTACTTCCTAAAGAAACTGAAAATTTATCGATTTCAGTATTACTTTACGGAGTGGCTAGATGCCCGGTCACCGGTCTTGGTTTCAAAGAAAGACTATGACTGTGACGCCATAGGTTTTGAAGTAGCTCTAGCACTGTGCATTGTTATTAAAATGGCGGGTTGTAGAAAGTTTAGTTCTTTTGAACTAGTTTAGTTCTAGTTGAAATTTTTATCAATAATAAAGAAAATACGGACCATATTCAATTAAGAATAAGTGATTCGAGATATGCTATATACTTTAAACTGTACCAATATCCCTTCTATAAGAACTTATAGTCCTGCTAAAGTCCGATAATACATAAGTAATTAATAATAAAACTATTTTTAATCGGTAAATAATGGAAGAATTTATTTTCAAATATCTCAAGACGAGAGACTAATTTCCCTCTTACCACTTACATACAATATACAATGAAATCATAACCATTTGAGGGTTATTAGTAAATAAAACTAATGTTACAGTTAGTTATTTTATGCTATTAAATGACATACATATTTAATATGAAAAAAATTGTTTATAATTAATTATGATTTCTCTTAATGACTATTAATTGAAACATTCCAGTAAAATTGAGAGAAACAAAACTATATCTAAACTACGAAGTGTAAATTCTGGTACATGGTTAATTTTTAGTTGTATATTTCTTCTTTTTAATTTATTTAAGCGTACACTTTTATTACATTACCGTTCAATACATTACCAATGCATAATATGCAATTAATAAAATAGTCTACAAATTGTGTTTTTTTATATTTCTAAGGCAGTGGTGTAAAGGTGACAGTTATGGCTGCCCTTTCGTTACGTCACGGTGACGTCACCACTCATCGCCCGTCTGTCTAATCTACAGACGGTAGCCGGCCATATAGCCCACAGCGATTATTTTAATTTACACTAAGCATGCATGTTCCAAATACGAAATGGAATGGTCACTACACATAGCCAACAGTTTTATCTTTAGTGGACATTTACTATCTTAATTTTTGATAATATCTCATAAAATACAATAACAAGTGAATTATAACAATGAATATACACGTCATTAGAGAATATACGTAATACTTGCATGAACAGACATAACATTCAAAAATATAATATTCAGTATTTCACGTATAGAAAATATGCCATGAATATGATGGATGCCCTTTTGTAAAATGGCAGACAGAACGTTTGATTAATAATAGATAACAAAAATAAAATACGGAGTGTGATAGAAAATCGTTTATCACTGTGGTTTGTATGACTATGAGATGGTTAACCTCTGAGTGCACACATTCCTATATTTGATCATGGTCCAATGATACATATGTGCGGTACGCCGATATTGGTATTGTCTGTGCAAACCTCCTCCTCCAATAACTGCTACGCTGCTTTTAATGTAACATGATATAGGATTTCAAACAAACAAACTATTAGTATTGGCTCAACTTTACTAACCACCAATGTGTCACTAATTAGATTTAGTATTTTTGTTCAATTTGGCCATTAAAATATCACTATACTTGTATATGTAAAACTTTTCATCCTAATTAATTAAGAAAGACAACATTAAATTTAAAGAAAAAAGCTCCAATGTTAATCGATTGAATGTATAGTAGGATGGCTAGGAGTAAAGTATACAATTTTCCTACTAAACCCCTTAATCCATAGGTGGTTATTGCCCCTAGGTTTTGAAAATAAACTATCTTAATGACAATTCGACAAAAAAAAGAGAAAAAATTTTCTACGTGCACGTTAATACTAAAAGCACAGCTGGAGTTTGGGACATTTTAATGCAAATATTATATAGGAAATAAATAACTAAAAACCACATGTAGACACTTTTTGATGAAAGTACGATTCTCTGACTTATCTTTGAGGCAAGCAAAAATCCTATTTGTTCGTCAGCAGAATTCTTACACGAGCAAACTCGATAGAATAACGTCTATTTATGATTATCTTTATTAAGACTGTTATGAAAAGAACGATGCACACCGAGTTAGTTTTAAGTGTATTTTCAATACAAACCAAACAGTGTAAAATTAAAATGGATAATAAAAATTATTTAATAATAATATGGATAGGTGATCAAATGTTTAAAACTATCACTTCAACACCAGTTTTGCACGAACGCGGAAAGACAGTTCAATATAAGATTGAAAAATCTGTTGCCGCGGATTTTGGTCCACAATCGCAGTAAAGTGTTGAAGTGGTCTGCAAACTGTCATATCACGTAACTTTAAAGAAATCATAAACTGTTACTCTATTATCACCAAGTGTTTCTATATACTTTTATGAGCTGAAAATCCAATATTGAATGACTGCACTTTACCAAGTACCAATAAAAGATTTCAATTTGCGTTAGTAATTTTTAAGTATCCGTAACATTAAATATTTCAATATTAGACTAGATTAAATAATGTTAGTATTTGATAACCGCTATCGTTGTGAATTCCAATTAATTGTATTTAAATCAATTATTCGGTATTATTAAAAAATTCTAAGAAATATAGGAGTACGCCACACCACCTGACGTGTACCAGGTTTCAATGGGTTTGCTTGCAAATTTTCAAATATACATCTCCCTTTATTCTCAAGATGTTTTGTGTGCAGATATTTATACCAAACATTGTGCAAAAACATGTTTACATCGTCAACAGACACTAGGCAACCGTATAAGCCTACAGAGTGATAGGCTTCAATGTTACTCAGTTTCATTCTATGGTTGTGTATGCACCATTATAGAACTCTTACAAGAGGGAAACTCTATGTCGAAATGATGTTTTTACTAAATATTTTAGTCTAAATGGATGGCTTTTATTTAATAAAACAAACGGAACACTTCAAAAATTTGTATACACTTCACAAATGAAACTATAAGCTTGTTTTAACATTATACAATACATGAAAGTAAGTTTTGAACAATTAAGCCTAAAATCTGAAAAATCTAAATTTAGTAATACGGCATCGAATTCTTCTGTATAGTGAAACCACTGTGCACTCAAATAATCTCATTAATTAAAGCACATTACAAACTTACACTTTAATACCTTTAGAATGTCTTGTGAAACTAAGTAGTTTTCGTTGAAGCATATTCTGTAAAATCCCCGTTAAGGAGAGTAAACACGAGAGAGGGAAACTGAAATTGCTAGAAAAAGTAAAACAGACAGCGATCTCTCTCGGGTTATTCGTTGAAGCAGATTCTTTATTACAAACTACTTCTAGATTGGATTAAAAAAATAAAATTATTTATTTTTCCAAATTTATATATCATTATTACTGTACGAACTGAATTATGCAAACAGGATGCAGTGATTTGAAACATTTTGGGGCTTTCAATAGTTCCTGAGATCAGTTTAATCAGAGTCTAGGTTATTCGAATTTTCAAGATAATCCGAAACATTAGCTATTGTGCCCTTCTCTGACAACATAAAGTCCCACCCCACTAACACACGTATACAAGTTTTGCAGCATTAATAGGTTTAAAAACACCATTTAAATTTCCTTCTGACCAATTTGGTAACTTTGATACAATATTCATTTTTAATATTATTTAAATAATTAATCAGTTCTTTCACTTGCGAAGTCGGAAAGGGGAAAAGAGCGTTTTGAGGGAGTTAATATTAAAATTGGCGGTGGTGTATTTTATTATTAGTTTAATATAAGCATTTCTGTTTCTAATATTTTTTCAATAATAAAAATTCACATGTTTTATATGCGTTGGTGTATTCAAAATGGTACATGACTCGATTACAAAAATCTCCATAATATTAAAATCATGACTTCCATTTGGTGGATACACATTTAATCTTCGGACTTGACACATCGGAAAACTATGATATAATGCGTTTAGTAATGTCGGTTAAAGGAAACTAATAGTAACCACGTTTTGTAATATGTCAGAAACAATGTTTGATTTATGTATGGATAGCAATGTGATACATTTTGGTACACATGACAAAGAGATGGTTTTACCTTTGGGTGCTCACATTCATAGATTTGATCATGCTCCAATGATTCCACCACATTCCACGCGGTGTTTCCAATATTGGTATTGTCTGTGCAATTCGAACTTCTGCCAATAACGGCTGCACTACTCACAATGTAGTCAGATATGTGTGGGTTCTAAATACACAGTACTTTTAGTACTGCCGCTACACAAATGACAAATTAAATTTAAACACTCTCAATAATAAGAAAAATTCTAAGCCATTGATTTATACTACTGTGTTGGGCAAAACTACAACTATTATTCTGTCGTTTAAACGAACACAAACATACAAATTTCTCTTTTAAGAAATATTCAGTGGATGGTACATATTATTACATAAAATACAACCTGTTTATATTTTTATCAAATAGGATTGGAAACCTTATTTCAAAATTTCCAAGTCTTATAGTGTAAGTCCAATTGCCATATACAATATGTTTATTCTAGTTCCTACTTTCATATACATACATTGTCCATACAGGTACCTCAGGAAAACTTACTTATAACTTCCAGCAGCACTTAAAATTTCAAAATCACCTTTAGAACTTTTGATTCTGAGGCGGCCTTGTCCTACACTATGGGATCTTGCTCAAACATTTGTTAATAAATGAGTAAGCAATTTATTGTACAGGCTAAAATCAAGACTAGTGCCCTTTATAATAGTTGTTAACGTGCGTGACAAGGCGATAAGGACTTTTATATCCCCAAAATCTAAACCTTAATACTAAACGAAACGTCCTTACCTAGCTATTTAAATATTTAGTCAGCAACCTTTACTGCATTTGCTCTAGTTTAGCGTAAATTTCCAGATAAGCTATTATACTGGTCGTTTGTGTTCAATGACTCGTAATGGACAACCAGTACACAGTGTCACAGTCTAATCTAAGCGGGATTAGGCTAGAGTCGTTAAATCATAAAAAAGGTTGAGTCTTGATACGATATTCACATTGCGTTGTATTGATATTTAGATCAAGTAATTTGACTCGGTAATTATCAAATTAACTGCTTTTAACAGACAATTAAATTCAGCCTAGATTTTAACATGTTTATTACAAAAATTTAAAGGTTCATCATTAAAGCTTTATAAAACAATTTGCAGTTTTAGGCTGCAGTTACTGAAAAATTTGAGCCAGGAAGTATGATGAACTAAAACTCAATGTTAAATAAAGACCGTTAACTGGTAGACCATGAGGAGATTATACAACAACAATTTGAAAGTGAGAAAGGTGAGTATAACCAAATTGTTTTGAATGATATTAAAGAATAAATATTTCAGTCAGTAAGGAAACAAAATATATGTGTGTGTGTGTGTGTGTGCGCGCGCGCGGGTGTGTGTGTGTGTGTGTGTGTGTGTGTGGTGTGTGTGTGTGTGTGTGTGTGCGCGCGCGCGTGGGTGTGTGTGTGTGTGTGTTGTGTGTGTGTGTGTGTGTGTGTGTGTGTGTGTGTGTGTGTGTGTGTGTGTGTGTGTGTGTGTGGTGTGTGTGTGTGTGTGTGTGTGTGTGTGTTAATCATGGTAGTATATTATTAATAAGTTTCAAAATTTCACAAGATTTTATAGATTCCAACACATGTTAGATAAAAACGTAAGTAATAGGAAACAACCTGGCAGTTAGGGGCAACAGTGAAGGGCTCTCGGTTTCGAGGTCTTCAAGGGCCGCAGGGCTGACCTCCAAGTACCCTCATTCTCTTACATATTGCACTTGATTCAGTTACATTTAAAAGTGCTTCGATATTGTAACGTGTCTATAGTTAAGGTTAATTGCTATAAACCAATTACAACTATGTTTGTTTTAGTATAAGAGAGATCAATTGTGTTTCTAAACTAATAAACCCTTTATTTTATAAATGCACAAGTTCCAACAGAATTCAATAATTAAACTCAGTATAAACTTAATAGAAAATTTTAATATAAATAAACACCAATAATAGAAAAACGCCACGCTATCTTTTTTTTACTTTTAATATATTCTCAATTATTTCGTATTTATAACCCATCAAAAGTTCACATGTCTAGCCTTAAGATTAACAATCAATCAAAGCATCAATAATTGTGATCCCTTCAAGTTCTCAGTGCTAATATTTTCAACTAAAAACTCAGAATAAAAATCTTCATTAAATTTCAAAATTAAAATATTCTTCTACCAAATATAAAATGAAACAAATTATAAAATAAGACTTCTTCTCAAAATAAAAATCAAACAAATTAAGGTAATATTAATAATTAATATAGGCACAAAGACAATGTGCAACGTGTTAAACTCAAGTTGTATCAAATACAAAGTACTTATTTCCTGTAAATTTCCAATTTACAAGATTATTGAATTATCCAGAATAATCTGCTTGGCTTTGAATGTTAAATTTAGGAACTTGTAAAAATATATATAGAATCTCAGAACATTAAAATTGATTTTCTTTATCAGTAGGCTATTCCTGATTTAACCAACTTGAACAGGAAAATTATCATCAATAATTTTCTATTTAAATGTTAAATTCTAACTTTCACAGTACCTCACACCTCTCCTGACGACTTCACCAACTAACAAAAAATAACTGTTATAGATCAATTAATTTAAACTTCAAACTTTAAATTTTGAAAAGAATTTTAATCTTAAACTCAAACCTTCCTACCGAAAAATCGATTACGGCAAGAGTAGGCTATCACTTCTACACGAACTTCTCTCTCTGAGCACACAGCAAAGACTCCCCTGAAAAAACCTACTTGAATCCACCGGAAGGATCTAGAAGTGCCTCCCACCATCTAATCAACCTAACATTGGCCAATCAAAATTAAGCATACACAACATCTGAACTGGATGGTACCCATCCAACCCAGACCTGATCTCTTATGCTCAATACCTAGAGACAAAAGGAAGCTTCTAGGCATTCCTCGAACCCGAATCGACAAAAAATTCAGCACTGCTCAAATCCTACATTGGCTCCCTTCCTGGCCCATTACTGGATTGTTAGCCAAGGTGAGGTATTTTAATATTCTTTTTAGTCAAATAATGTGTGCTACCAAGAAAATTATAAATACTTTTGAATCCAGATACTTGGAATAAATTTTTCTTTTCTCAACCAACCAGAGTAAATATATTAGTGAAATTAAGAAGCAGAAATTACTTGAGCCTTTATTAATTTGTAAGTTGTACTCATAAATATAAATCCTTTCAGATTGTAAATATTAACATAGTGTTTTAATGGTTCATATTTTTTTAGATCCAAACATATGTTGTTACAATGGTTAGAACTTTTATTTTAAATAATGCATTTGAAATTACAACAAAATGTACTTTAGGTAATAAACAGTGTTGTGTGGCCTATAAGTTAAAAAAATTATCTGTTTAGTCTGTTTTTATTTTGTTGTTGTTTGTAAATTCAGGATAATAAATGTTGGTAATTTATGCTACGTGCTTTGTCAAAATGTAAGTAAGAAAAAGGCATTTGTAGAATAGGAAACAAATATGAAAAGATGTTTTCAAGCGAATTCTTTTTTAAGCTTATTTTAGTTAATAATTTATTGTTGGAATTTAATTAACTATATTCTCATTCTATGGACTACAGTAGATTGAGTAATTGATTAATAGTTAATAGGCTGGGTAAATTTACATTACAAAACCGATTATATATCTCTCAAAATAATTCATGATAAAGATTATTTCACGGAATATTTAGGTTTCATTTTTATTTTTGTTAACATAAAATTTTACGTGCTATTCTGAAAGAACTATTATACATCTTTTAGTGTCAAATATTTTTGTTCAAATATTCTATTGTCTGAATTGTGACTCAGGGATTTGTTCGGGAGCGGTTAGTGTACCTCCACATAGGTCTGCGTACCACTACCCACCCAGTGCCCGTGCCGTACCTGCTACTGTGCCTTCCTCCCTGACCGTGAGCCCTTACGGAGGCGTATGGTTGTGATCTACGTACTTATAAGTAGAACTTTTATTGTTATACAGACCAATTGACGGATTACCTCAAAATAAAAAGGATTAACTTGTAAAGGGGGGTTTTCCTCTCTCTCACTTAGAAACACTTTCTATCCCGCGGGAAGAAAACCCACCTCCGCACTAGTCTTTTGTAAGGGGATTCTATCCTGGGTCACTAAAGTAAAATGAGAAACACAGTTTAAGTGAAA